>NC_039367.1:13984742-14178271 GCF_003573695.1 Papaver somniferum | reverse complement strand
GGGGGGGTCTTATTTGAACTTGCGCTTAGTGATGTATCTTTCTGGAGAGATGTGGCTGCGGAAATTGAGATAACAAATTTGTTAGTTAATCGTTTTCCTGTTTAAGAAAAGCCTGTTTATATTGCATATACTTTGCTTTTGCTTAAAAAATTTTTGGTACAATTGATATGTTCCATATGTTGTGTATGGATGTTTATGTGATTCAATTGTTTCCGGTTAAGAAAAACTATGTCAATTTATTAGACTTATTGTTTGGTATCTTCTTTATTCTTGGGTATCAAGTGATTTTGCTTAACGAAATTCGGTGCAATCGCGGTACT
This sequence comes from Papaver somniferum, assembly GCF_003573695.1. Lineage (NCBI taxonomy): Eukaryota > Viridiplantae > Streptophyta > Magnoliopsida > Ranunculales > Papaveraceae > Papaver > Papaver somniferum. The sequence continues at coordinate 14,177,951 of NC_039367.1, read as the reverse complement.
GTAATGTTTATATTTGTTCAATTGCTTCCAGTTAAGAAAATAATTGTGCAAGTTTTTTTATTTTGGGTTGTATCTATTGTTTAAGGCTTAACAAAAATACGAGATCGTTTGTTTAGTCCAAATTGATTCCAGATAAGAGAAACTAAGTTAATTCTGATCTTAGTTAAACTTATCAAATTGGAGGATTCGGTTATTCAAGTCTAATCGAATGCCTTGACAAGAAAAACTAGTTAACTAACCTAGTGTTTGCCTTGTCTAAAGGGAAAGGTCTAAGTTATTGTCTGAATAATTAGAGCCTGATGAGAAAAATAAAGTTAATTATGATCTTTATTTTGGTTTTATCGAAACAAGAGATTGTGCATAAGCAGTCGGTTTGAATTGTTGAACTATTAGGGAAAATTGCTTCGGGCAACTGTTTCCTTGATAACACATTGAAACTAAATTACTTCGTAGTTTCGATTTTAATATTGGTTATCTAAAATGATATGTGAAACCTTCGTGCTTAACTCTTATAAGTTGTTTACAAGTATTTTAGATTTGTAAGATCCTTTCAGTTTGTCCTTTATTTGATCGAACCTTTGTCATTTTATGACAAAAATGGGGAGAAATATATGAAGTAAACAAGTGATTTTTAATCACTATGAAAGGACAATTGTGCTTAAACATTATATCTAACGAAAGAGTAAAGCATTGACTAATAGGGAGAACCATATCATATTATTGTGTAGTAATTCTTACTACAAAAAGGAGAATAACAAAGATGTTAGGATTGAATATTTACCTAGCATACCTTTAGGGGGAGTAAAAGATTTTGTTATTCAAATGTCAACAACGACATTTATTGATTGAATATATGCAGACTATTATGCTGTTGAAACTTGGAATCAAGCGTATGAAGAATGAGTTATTTTGTAATTCGTTTAGCTCCATATGTAATAAGAGTTTTATCACTAAAATTAACAAAGGGGGAGATTGTTAGAGCATATCTCGGTTGAACTCACGAAGCATTGGTATGTCAAGTTTGGTTGTCATATTTAGTATCAAAACTCATCTAGGGTCGCTTGATTAAATATTAGAGTCAACTTCGTTTAGGGTAGACTAGAAAGTCTAGGAATGTTGAGACATATAAGTATTACTCCGAAGACCTGAAGAATATGAAGAAAAAACGAACTACAACGACGACATCATCCTTCCACTTGAGGTTAGTAATATTGACTTGAAATGTTTCATTCCTAATGTATCTTTCAAGTCGTGCTATATTAAAAACATAACTGCAAAACTGTATATATTTTACATATTGTATATAATGCTCTAGTGATGTGACGTGATCATAATAGTATGATCATAGTATTAAGGAATTAGACTACGAAGTATAACGCTTATCTTTTGAACTTCGTAGATATGACATCGACATAATCTTGTATATAGTATTATGATTATGTGAATGGGTTATGGTGAAGATTTCATCATAGGAGACAGTGTTTTACATTTTTTTAAAGGACGTACATTCATGGACTTGTTTCGTAAATCAAAAGGGAATTCATAGGCTTATTGGTCCGGATATTCATTGCATAGCTCTGGATGACCAATATGTGTGAGATGGTAGAACCGGTCTTAACTCAGGTTATATATCTTGTTGTAACTAATCACAATGCCTATACTTATGATTTGGTATGACCGGTCCTGGTAATTGGTGTAACCGATCCTAAGTAATCACCATGAGATGGTATAATCGATCCTTGTAATTGGTGTGACCGATCCTAGACCGGTCCTGGTAACTGGTGTAACTGATCACAAGTAGGTACCATATTTAGGTATAACAGATCCTAATGATTGGTATAACTGATCCGAACCCATGTATGTGATTTCTTATGACCAATCACATAGTAGTCTTGAATACATGCAAACCAATTCTAAACTTGTTTGGAAGTGTGGTATAACCGATTCCAAGAAATAAAATCCATGTAAATATGAAATAAGGATTTGCAGTGAAAATATGTCAACATACTTTGAACACGAGCAGTAACTCTTATCTTTTTATTGTTCAAATATATTCCTTGGTACTCAAGGTGATCCTATGCCGATAAACTAAGAATCTTTTAATTAAGGTTTTTGGTTTTATATGCTATAAGCAATTAATGCATATCTCTACAGAATAAAACTTAGTAATGTGCATTTACTAATTGGAGATTGTCTATTGAGAGATTTCAGAAATGTTGGACAAGCATTTATTGGAATTATGAAAACCGAATTCTGACATTCATTGCATATCTTGAGAATATTTTTGGTTTTGGAAATTCTTTGGTGTCCAAACATCCTTAGTCTATAAATATCTAAGTGTGCATTTCTAGAAAACTATTATAAGACCCAGACAAGCTTTATTTCTTGTTGTTTCTGGTGGAGCCGTCTAATCGGAGAGGAAAGTATCCTAATTAGGTGAAATCTCTTACTACCGCTCGTTTAAAGACTTCTTTGGGATCAAGAAGATCTACGGGTACCGTTGGTGGGAAACTAAATAATTGTAGTGTTATTAGTTCTCGTCTGATTTGATTGACTAACGGTTGTTGAAACTTTGATTGCACCTAGTTTGTTTATACTTGAGAATCTTCTCTTCTGATATAAAATTCACTCAAACTAGATCAGAGTATCAATGGGATCTTTAGAAATGTTTTTAGATCTAAAGACATCTTGTGATAATCCATTATTAACAGACTCCGTGTTGTGTGTGATTGATCACAAGAGATTCAAGTGGTGTTGTGCAGGTTTTGAAGATAAAAGAAGATTTGAAGACGAAGAAGATTTCTTGTTAGTTTTTGTATCTTGTGAATTGTGTGCACAAACTTTGATCGGTTGGGATCCAACTAGAATCAATTTATCTTTGATATATCTTATTGATTAGTTACGTGAGATCGGCATTCTCAATATTTATCTTTGAGATCTATATTGATTGAGTGAGAATCTATACTTGAATATTTATGTAGTTAAAGTGAGATTGATCTAACCAGACAAAAGAGTTTATTATTTTAAAAGGAAGAACCTTTATCAACAACTCATCTATATCTTGTATCAAGCTTGATTCGAGTGGTTACCAAACATATTTTTCCTTTGATGTTTGGGATAAGATCTAAAGGACTTTCTATTCACGTGCGTGACTCTAAAAGTCAAAGGCGCATGGATACTGAGGGAACTAAGTAGCTTGGGGTAGTCTGCTTGGTCTCAACTATACGAAGTTGGTATTAGATTTTGTATAGCGGCTTAATTCGGAGAGTATTTAAAACTGGACTAGGTCCCGGGGTTTTTTCTGCATTTGTAGTTTTCCTCGTTAAAAAAATCTTGATGTTCATTTACATTTCTATTCCACAATTATAATTTTTTTATTAAATTAAAAGTAAATTACACTTGTACGTTAACTCCGCAATACTTGGTAGTGATCCTATAGAGTTTGGTTATTACCGGACCTATTATCAAGTAACACACTTTGTTGTAGTATTGTCTCTATCTTGTATCCATAGTCAATCATACAAGTTATCTTGTTGTTGTATTGGTCTCGATATCTTATCCATAGACAATCACACAAAGTGTGAACCGAAACGTCGTATTGTCTCGACTCTGTCCATAGACGATCACGTTCGGTAGAGGACTTACAGGTTGATAAATAAAATATTATGGTGTATTTGGGGAGGATAATTTCATGGTGGGTGATGGTAAGTGTTTACATATTACTCTGGCTGGTACTAGTTCACTTATTCCTTTTAATGACTCTATTTGTTTTTATATGGATCATGTTCTCTTCGTTCCTCATATTAAGCACAACTTGTTGTCAATTGCAAAATTTACTCATGACAATAACTATTCTTTTGAATTCTTTCCTTGGGGGAATGAAATAAAGTTTTTTCTCAAGCAAGTACTTGCAAGAGAACAAATGCAACCCAACCTATATCTAGTTCAGTCATCCACGTCCTCTATGCTCTCAAGAAAAGCACATGCTGTATCTTTTACCTCTTTTGTAGCTTCATCAACACTTTGGAACCAAATATTGTATCATTCAACAACACATATTGTGAAAAAAATTGCATTTTATTGAGCAGTAAAGCTATCAAATAAGGATTTTGATCAAGTTTGTTCATTTTGTTATCTTGTCAAAAGCAAGGATTTTCATTTTGTGTCTTTTCCTTCTAGGGCTTGTCAGCCTTTAGCTCTTGTGCATTGTGACATTTGAGGTCCAGCACCTGTATTTTCCAATGTTGACTTTAGATATTTCATAGTATAATTTGTTGATGACCATAGCAAGTTCACCCGGATTTTTCCTATAAAGTGTAGAATTGATAGTCTGAGTTGTTTCACATTGCTTAAATCTTCAATGGAAAACTTGTTGGATACAAAGATTAAACAATTTCAGTATGGTGCTTATGAGATTGTTAAGGGATCTTTCAGGAATTTTTTGGATTCAAATGGTATATCTATCAAAATTTCTTGTTCTACTCTACATCAAGAAAATGGTGCTGCTGAAAGAAAGATTAGACAAATAACATTATTGGGCAATACTTTGTCCTTTAGAGATTCAATCCCCAAGAGATTTTGGTTTGATGCCTTTTTAACTACAACATATCTTATCAATAGGATTCCAACTAAGCTTTTACATTTCAAATGTCCTTATAAAGTTCCGTTTAATAAGACGCCTAATTACACCTTTTTGAGAGTGTTTGGCCGTCTCTGTTTTCATTATCTAGCTTATTGCGAAGATGATAAACTTAGTCATAAATCAGTCTCTTGTGTTTTTCTGGGTTATAGTCCTTTTTATAAAGGATACAGATGTTATGATCCAATTTTCAGAAAGGTGTATACTTCAGTTAATGTTTTCTCAATGAAACTATTCTTTTGATGGTTCTTCTATTGCTACTCAAGCTTCTTCTGCAGTTACTTATGTTATTTCTGCTTTACCAGATATTCCTCTTCTACAATTAACTTCAGATTCTACTATTTGTGAGGTATTCTCTTGTGCACATCATGAACATTCTACTCTTTTACTTCCTTCATTTATTACTAGACCTAAATTTGGTATAGTTTAAGAAGAAATTTGTAGGTACTGGATTTATATATTTATCTCATACTAGACATCCACTTCCACTTGCTTTTAATGTTATTCTGGATAAACTTATTGAACCTAAAACTGTTGCTTCTGCTACTCTTGTGCAACCTAGAAATTTTAAAGAAGCATATAAGAATCTTAAATGGGGCAGTCCCCATGCAGAATGAATATGATGCTTTATATGGCAATGGTACTTGAGAGGAATTCCCTTATGTTCCTGACATGAATGTACTTGGATGTAAATGGGTTCATAAAACCAATCTAAAATCTGATGGTACTCTAGGAAGGCTTAAATCTGGACTAGTGACGAAAGGGTATGATCAAGTACATGGTGTTGATTTTGAATCTAATTTTCGTCCTGTAGTAAAGGCTACTACTATCAGGTGTGTCTTGAGTATTCCATTTATCAATAATTGTCCAATGATCTAGTAAGATGTCTACAATGCATTTCTGCATGGAGATTTACATGATGTTTACATGGAACATCCACCAGGTTTTGTATCTGCAGAACATCCTTCTTATGTTTGCCATCTAAATAAATCTTTATATGGTCTAAAATAAGCCCTTAGGGATTGGTAGGATAAGCTTAGTGGTTTATGTTGCAGTATGGTTTTAATAAGTCTGAAGTGGATAATATTATGTTTCTTTTCGACAAGGATGGTGCTCAAATAATACTTCTGGTTTATGTGGATGACATAGTCTTGGTGGGTCATATTGATGAGCTTTTACAGACTTTCATTTCCTTTAATAAACTTATCTTTGCCATGAAGGATTTGGGGTACTCTTAACTATTTTCTGGGAATAAAAACAACCTTGAATACTTCTTCTAATTCTTTACATTTAACTCAAAATAAATATTTTTTGGAGTTGCTTAAGAAGTTTGATATGCTTGACTAAAAACCTTACAAAACTCCAGTAGCCAATGGGAAGAGAGCTTCTTCGTATAAAGGGATTTTACTAGAAGATGCTGCTTATTATAGGAGGATTGTTGGTAGTCTTCAGTATTTGACTCTTACAAGACCTGACATCAGTTTTTTTGTCAGTTTATTGCATCATCCAACTGATGTTCACTTACAGTTGGCCAAGCGAATTCTTAGGTATGTCAAATTGTCACTTGGTTCTGGTGTTACACTCTATGAAGGGGATTGTTCTTCTTTTACAACATATTGTGACAGTGACTAGGTTGGTTGTCCTGACAGCAGAAAGTCTACAGCTTGTTATTGTGTGTTCTTGGGAAAGAATTTAGTTTCCTGGTCATCCAAAAAACCAGTTAAATACAAATCTCTGGTTATTGTAGCTTCAGAAGTCAGATGCATGTCTTATTTGCTTCATGAGTTACAGGTTTCTTGTAACTATCCATGTATTTTTTTTTGGTGATAATAATGGTGCTGCTCATCTAGCGGATAATCATACTCTACATGCTCGCACCAAACATGTTGAAGTTGATTATCACACCATCCTGAGTTTAATTGCTACCAGTTTTCTGGTGGTTAAATATATACCCTTTCTGTTGTAAATTGTTGATATATTTACCAAGGGCCTGGCTAAAAGTCTATTCTCCAGTTTATAGCGCAAAGTGATGTGCTCTATCCAGTCCTCAGTTTGAGGGGGTTGTTGACACACACTACTATTGTGTCTGTCATTAGTATTTATTGTATGTGTTTAGCATTTATAGTCTTAGCTTTACATATGTTACTCGTGTTATCTGTTTAGCGGTCACTCTCATTACAGTCTGTTAGTGGCGCACTGTCTTTATCTGACAAGCTGTCACCGCCTTTTATCTTCAATTTCTCATCTTGATCGAAATGTTTTATAAGCATCTCTGTAATCTCTTATAAAGATTTGATCAGTTTCAATACAACCAAATATTGTTTCTACAGTTCCTTATGAAGGAAATGATTCCAAATTTTCAATTTTCTAATGATAAAAAGTTGTTTGAACTATGGAAAAAATAAGTATGTCCTTTCCTTTTAACAAAAACTAATTTATATTTATTTTATATCGGATAATAATTATGTTAATTATAAGAAAGTGTCATAATTATATTACAACCGATAAAGATGGAATTTTTAAGAGCACATGCGTTGCAAAGTGGTGCTGCTTTGTCGCTACATTTATAAGCGTTGCTTTAAAAAAAGTGTTACTCTTCACCTGAGAATTAAATACGGGCGAAAAAAGAGAGCCGAAACCCAAAATATGCTTAGAGTCTCCAACAGAGGGTGTTAAAAATCGTACGCGGAATTCTTTTTTTAGACCCTTATTTAAATAAATTTGTACATATAGTAAATATAGGACCATATGACTAGTAAACCATCTCCAACAGTACAGAGGTTTGACCCTAAGAAAACCTAGTGTGATGAAATCTTAACCGTTTAATTGTTTTATTATTAATTATTAAAAATAAAAAATATGACATGGAGGTCATTCCGGAGGTCAAGATAAGACTTTCTTCAAAACCTTCAAAATTAGTATTTCATCCCTCCTATTTTACAGGATCTACTGTTAGAGATGGATTTAGTTAAAATGAAGGTCTAAAATCCTATGCGTCACTACACAATAAATCTTCCACCTTTTATTGGAGATGCTCTTGGGGTGGTTGAGCATATGTTGTTGCTGAATGGCAACATTAATCCAGCTGATCTGAACCTAAGAAAATAGACAGTAAAATGTTGTTAGAGTATGTCAATAACGTTGGACTAATTCAGACCTGGTGGACTCTGGTCAGTGGACACAATTCCTTGACTAGAATGGTAATACAACTAGGGTATGCGGCTGCAACCAGTCGGTCAAATGAAATGAAAATCAACCTCAATTATGGAATTGCGTTTAGTGAGCAGAATGTTAATCCAGATTTATTCAACAACTTGAGTATTTTTTCCCATCAAAACTCATTACGTGGCAGTTATCAAGGTTAACAAATGTCAGATCTATTTGAACCACGTAAAAAATGTGCGCAACTCCAGCGTAAAAGGTCAGCCATAATAACAACTGGCGTCAGAAAGCTACTAACCAACTACCTTGTTCTACTTCAATCCCTTTGCCAGTACTCCCCTAATACTAACCAGCAACCATCAATCGAATTTGGATCCCAACCATGAGCAAACGCATTCGACACTTGACCACCGACCTGCTAAATCAGTTGATAGAATTCAATGAACACACAGGTATTCAGAACTTATTTTCTAAGATCAATGTTGAATGTAGAAGTGGGAAAACTCGAACTAGGAAAAAATTGAAGTCCACAGTAATGAATGAGAATCTTTGAAATGGCAATAAAGAATCTAAAATAAGGCGGCAAACGAAGCATCAGTTTTTGTAATGACTAAGACATTTCCGAATATGACAACTGGGAGTACATCTCAAGGTCAGACCTAGGAATCTATAAATTCATAAAATATTATGATTCTTTACTCCCAACTGAATATCCTGGTGTACCATTAATCTGATCATTAACTACTTGCTACATAAACTATGGTTGTTAACTCTACCACACCTTTAGTTACTATAATACCCTTTATTTACTAAAAATAAATGAACAAAACAAACAGAAATCAAACAATGCCGGCCTAAGCAGTCTTGCATTATAGTTATACCTAAAATTACATATACATGATGAGATTTTACGTTGTTTTGCTTGCTAGCTTTTAGTGATTATGCTAATGCAAGAAAGACACGCATGTGGACATGACATATACATTGTTTCTTCTTTATTATTGAAGGCAATGAAATATCCCATCATATCCAGTGCTTGGTAAGTAACAAGCAAAGAAAGTTGATAACAATAGAGAGTACCTCAGATATCCTCCTTGTTTGCTCAATTGTTACAAGAAATCTGCACATAATAAACAATGAACATAGGAGAGAGAGAGAGATAGAGATAGAAGTTCTAAGTTTAGGCAGTTATGTCCTTCTGAAAAAGAATACAAAGTACAATGAACGCAGATCAAATACACCGAGTCAGACCTGTCCACAATCCTTGGACATAATTGGATCTTCAAATGTCAAAACTTCACCAACTCAGTTCTTTAATGCTTCGTTCATAATAACCAAATTGAATACCAAGTAGACACTGACAAAAACCATTTATAATTCAAGTTCGGTACGAAGTAGTCATTGACAAAGATCACTACAGCAAATGAGCAAAACCTTTGAATACTAAGCTCCCTTAAACCTCTGTTTTGTATCCATGTTAAAGTCACAAAAAGACAGCGAAACTTGAATAAATACGCACTGTTGGATCCTCAGAATCACCATTCAGAAACCCAGAGAGCCATCTGTTTATAACACACAACATCAAATCAGAAATGTAGAAAAGGAAACGTGCAAACCTTAATCTCTCTGGACATCAGAAAAGGCAGTAAATACACTTTATATATTCAGTAATTAATTCTGCACTAAAGGACAGTTTAATTGTTTCTTAAACTGCCTTATATATCCAACTTGCTAAAGATAAATATAGGAACTCAGTATTTTCAAAAGATACACTCAACCTTACTAGCTCATCAAGCTCTGGATTCTTGTATATAAACTGATAGACAGCTTAAGAAAATTTTGTCTCCATCTCTTTATCTGCAAAGGAAACCAAGAAGATATCAACCTTTACTTATACACAGAAAGCAATAAAAATAAATCTGATCTTCTCATAAGTTCACATATTCACCATCTCAAAAGCACTCTATAATGGAAGACAAAGGAAATCCATCAGAATCAGAGCGCCTTACCTTTGCTCTTCCTGTGGATTCTGATAATAAGGCAACTCAGTTCAAAATACTATCGTTAGCAAAACCCCACATGCGAGCCTTTCATCTTTCATGGATCTCTTTCTTCGCTTGTTTCGTCTCCACTTTTGCAGCCCCACCCCTCCTCCCAATTATACGTGACAACCTCAATCTTACCGCAACTGATATCGGAAATGCAGGGATAGCCTCTGTCTCTGGTGCGGTCTTTGCAAGGCTTGTCATGGGGACTGCATGTGACCTCTGGGGTCCCCGTCTTGCTTCTTCAGCCCTCATCCTTCTCACTTCACCAGCAGTTTACTTCACTGCCACTATAAATTCTCCTATTTCTTTCCTCCTTGTCCGCTTCTTCACCGGTTTCTCACTCTCCACCTTTGTCTCAACCCAGTTCTGGATGAGCACAATGTTCTCCGCTAAGGTCGTCGGGACCGCAAATGGTGTTGCAGACGGCTGGGGAAACCTCGGTGGCGGGGCCACCCAGCTCCTAATGCCACTTGTCTATGAACTGATCAGAAAAATGGGATCAACTAACTTCACTGCCTGGCGGGTTGCTTTTTTCATCCCTGCACTGTTTCAAACCATTACAGCATACATGGTCTTCTTCTTTGGCCAAGACCTGCCAGCAGGTAATTTTAGAAGGCTTCAGAACTCTGGGGAGAAAGCAAAGGATAAAATGTCAGAAGTTTTCTACCATGGGATCAAAAATTACAGGGGGTGGATTTTGGCCTTGGGTTACGGGTACAGTTTTGGAGTTGAACTGACAGTAGATAACATAATCGCGGAGTACTTTTTTGATAGGTTCAATCTGAAACTCCATACCGCTGGACTTATTGCAGCAAGTTTTGGGTTAGCGAATTTTGTTTCTCGACCTGGTGGTGGAATGTTCTCTGATTTTATGGCAAAGAGGTATGGGATGAGGGGTAGGATCTGGAGTTTATGGTTAGTGCAAACTATAGGAGGAGTGCTCTGTGTTGTTCTAGGAAGAGTAGGATCATTGGGTCCATCAATAACAGTGATGCTGATTTTTTCGTTTTTTGTCCAAGCTGCATGTGGACTAACCTTTGGGGTAGTTCCTTTCGTATCTAGAAGGCAAGTATTTTCTTTCTTTAGGTGCTCCGTTAAAAACTCATCACTCATCCTTCCTTGATTTTATTTTCTCTACAATTTGAGCAGGTCACTGGTTTTCTGTGTTGTACTAACAATGCTAAGTTACAGACACTAATGCTTGTGCGAAAATTACTTTTTTTTTTCCGTTCTTTTAGGATCATCCATGATTAGTAATTTAGTGCAGATTAGGTACTAATTTTTGATGCTGAATGATTTTTCAGATCGCTGGGGCTCATATCAGGAATGACAGGAGCTGGTGGAAATGTGGGTGCAGTTTTAACGCAAGTCATTTTCTTCAAAGGTGCTCAATACTCTAAAGAAACAGGGATAACCCTAATGGGTATTATGATCATATGTTGTACGCTCCCATTAGCCTTGATCTACTTCCCACAATGGGGTGGAATGTGTTTTGGTCCATCAACTGCAGAAAATGCCACTGAAGAAGAGTATTATGCATCTGAGTGGAATTCTAGAGAGAAAGAGGGAGGTAAACATCTGGGAAGCTTGAAATTCGCAGAGACTAGCAAAAGTGAACGAGGTAGAAAAATCGCTTCTCAACTAAGACCAACTAGTGGAACCTCACCCACTACTGTTTGACAACTACCACTATAAGGTACATATGTTTTAGTTCTATCTAAAACTCCTAAAAACGATAAACTGTTTCCATATCAAGATCTTCCTTGTGAATACTACCATAAAGGATTAGTATTTAATAGCTATGAAAAGTAGTGGACTGCTATGTTGTTGTGTCAGTTATGGTATCAAGTGGTTTGTACTCATTTAGTTAAGTATGGTCTTTTTCTTCTTTTCAATTCCTTTAAATTTGAGTTTTTGTGTTTGTGAAAACTTGAAGATTAAGTTTTTATTACTCTCCTTTGTGAAATACAGAAGTCTTGTTATATGTTATTCTTCACCACATTTATCCACAGAGGGACCTCATGTGAGATTTCTTTTTTTCCTTTTGTGTGTGTGTGCCTTCTACAAAATAGGAATATTTAGATACTTTCTTTTCTACCTATAAACAGAACGAGGAAAAACGAAAAAAGAGAAAGGAGGAAAGAACAGCACAGAAACATAGTATAACATGTAAAACACATTAATAAACAAGTGCTGCATCGCATTCAATCATCAGACCCTGACAACCCAACCAGTGTGACAGTTGCTTACTTTTGCTCCTCTCTTGTGTGGGGTCCATTTATTCCATATACAACCTAATTTTTCCCATACTAACACTCAAAAATTTGGGCCTTGGGGTGAGACTGAGTGGTATAAGGTATGTCGACAATCAATTACTAGTTTGAATATGTTGCTTACTAATCAGAATAGCCAGTGATTCAAATTGATTAGTTTAACTAAACTTGGTTTACCTTTCCAGAACTACCCAATAGATGATAGTTTCCCCGAATTCTCCATAGACCTATTAACCTCATACTTCAAACAAGAAAAAGAAAAAAAAATTCAGCATATTTAAATCCTAAAACCTATATTAAATGATTTTCAGTCCCACCTACATCAAAGCTCAAAAGCAAGACAAGAGCAGAAATTCTTTTTGTTAAGATAAGTTAGACCGATACAACACCTTTACATGTAAATTATTGATGGCATATCTCCTCTAATAGGAAAGATGCGGAAAAGAGCACGATGGACACTAAAGAAGAAATACACAGAAAAAATTACAAGTATACATCGGCAAAAGAAAAAAATGCTAAGGTTAGTTTGTGTTTTCTAACTGAAGCAGTAACAGTGACTAATTTAGTTGCCGTTTTGGACAAACGTAAGATGGCAATGATGCCCTAGTGGAAGCACCCATTTTACCTGGCACAGACACCAACAACAATGCTGTCTGCCTAACCCGATCCCCGTAAACAATCAAAACAAGACACAAACATATCATAAATAAAGAAATGGGATAAGGGATGACCTTCGTAAGCTTTAGGTTATAACTACCAGTCTGAGGTTCTTCAGTACTTAGCTATTTGTGCTCTCCTTCAACCAGTGCAGCTCCAAACGTCCAAGAAACATCTCCAGGACCGAAGTTAATTTCTGCATCCCTCAAGGAGAGATGCCAAATATGGAACTCGAAAACAGAATTGATCAGCATATTTTCTGTTTCCAGAAATTTTCTTTGAGTCGATCCACGACCCAGAACATATTTGCACGCCTTTCTTCCAAATTTTTGTCAAATTAGCTCTTGGATTCAATTCTAGCATACTCTAAATGGCAAAAAAAATCCAGTTAAGGCATGAAACCGTGAAACTAGATGAGGGACGGACAACAAATTTGAATATGTGCCTGCAAAGACAACATAGAAGTCAAAGCAATGAACTCTAGTAAATTACCAGACTTTTAAGCAAACGAAAAAACACATCTGAACACTATATATAAAAGATGCACAACAGACGTTTTGAGGAAACATGAAGTCTAAAAAAATGAAAGCAGAAAGCCCGTGGGTCTGAATGCACTTACTGTTAGAGGAAGACGACCGTCCTTTGCAGTTCTTACCCTCAGTTAATCGTGACCAATCAAAGTTTTTCGAATGGGTTGCAGCAGCCTAAGCAATTCTTTTACATTGCTTCCAATTTGGATCCCCTATCAGAGAAAACAAAGTGGACCGATTTCTTTGAAATTGACCAGCAATATTGTTTGAAGTGGGGATGTTGTAGGTAACAGCTATCACAAGAATGGTTCAGAACAAATCTCACACTGAGACAAGGATGTCTGAGCTGAAATCTGCAATCAACACTCTCTGTGAGTGAATCTCTTCACTAGGCATGATAACTGTCCTTTCAAATACCTCGTTTAGACCAAATCTGGGCAGTGAATATGCCAAAATTTGATGCTGAACTGAACCAAATTTTAGCTACAGTAAATTTATCATCCGTCAGTTCTTTGATTTCCATCACAACCTGCAACGACGAACAGCCTAAATCTAGAACTCCTAAAAGTGGGTAAACTGGAAGAACTGTTCAGTGTCCACATTTTGTAGTTAAGAGCGATTCAACTATAATAAGCCTCTTCCTGTCCAGTTAGTATCCTTATAGAAGTTTTCCTGCACATCAACAGGAGTTTCTGCATTTTCGAAAATCCAAGCTGCATCATGACTCGCAATCTTCTTACCCCAGCAGTAGCTAACAGAAAGATAGAATTATCTTCATGTCTTTCCGAAGGAATTTGTTCTGCCCGTTCAAGTAGTGGTTCCGATGAGAGCGTAGACAAGTAAAACTGTGAACAAAGTTATCCAAACCAGGTTCAGTTTGCATGAGAGAATTATTGGTTGAATGATCAGGAAACGAGTTCAACAACACTGCATGTCCATTATCCCTTGTGCTATTTCCTAACCATTTATACACATTTACACGGGTTCCAGTGCTACCACAACCCAAAACGACAGCAAAGTATGACAAATGTGCTTTATCAGGTTTAAATACCAAATAAGAACAGGCAAATTAACTACATCAATTATTTTGATGTAGAGTCTAAGCTTAATGAAATTCACAAGATTCCTATTTTCCATTGCCAAACGACCAAAATGAACAAGAAATTACGTTATGTCTTGATAAATTAGGGATCTAGAGACTGTGAATATGAACCGGTGAGGAGATTATAATCAATGCGAAACGAGGGTAAATCTTAATTGGAAAACGAAAACAAACGTAAGATCAGCGTACCTAGAGGGAACCAGATAATTTGGAGTCTATCTTCTTTTACCCGTCCTCAATAATCAAAACAAAGAAGAGAGAAAGGACGGAGTGATGAAGAAGAAACGGAGTGATGAAGAAGAAGTGACTACTGAGGAACAGCTACACTTCCGCCAGGAAAACTGAATTCAATTTTTTAATTTCACTGTACATTTGTGCCAGCAGCGTAACACAACTAGGGGCGGAGGTACATAGGCGCCCCTTATCACGCACATGACTACGAATAAAATTATTTTAAATCAAAAAATGAGATCTTATTTATTTTTTTAAGTATTTTTTTTATTAATTTTCATTTTTTTTTATTAATGAGATCTTATTTAAGGAATTGGAGCTCAGCTGGTTGCTAGGCTTCTAACTAGTTTCTTACCGGAAGATAATCCTTCAGATATGTAATTTGTATTTTCTTTTGGATAATTATACATAAATTAAATAAAAAACAAAATTGAAATAAAAAAAGAAATCACAACTCGGAAGAATTATCGTCCGGTAGGAAATTAGTTGGAAGCCTAGCAACAAGCTGAGCTCCAACTCCCTTTTGAATGACTATTCATAACTTTATAGAAAAGAAATTCGCCAACCCGCACATTAGCATCATAACTAGCAATATAATTACGCAAGCGCTTCAGAAAGTCTGTGGTATCGTTCCGAGCTCTCCTAAGGTGGTGAAGGCAAGTGTCCCCAAAACCATAACCTTGTGTCGTGCACTTCTCCAAATATTTGGCATTCTTCCGAGAAACAACATTCTTGATGGCAAGGCCAGGGGTACAAGTACGTATTCCACCTCCAGTAAAGGGTCAAACACAAGTTACATCAAAACACATGTCCCATCCATTGTCCTAGTTATACACAAGAATATTAGTTGGTCTTAAACCAGTGCTATTACTGGACAGAAACCCCAAGTCAACCTCCTTCCTAGTTGGCACACCCGCCCGATAACACATGTTAGCAACAGTATCCCGCACCAGATCATGCCTAAACTTAAGATCAACCTCATTTGCACAATGCAAGGCATGATCACCGAAAACATCCATATCCCTTTTGTAGAAAGAGAAAGAACCATCCACATCGAATAGGGGGATCCCTAACCTATAATGGAGAATTGCACTAAATCGCCTAGCTCCAATATGTTGATCGAGCCCCAAAATAGGAATTGCAGTCAGATAATTCAAAGCATGTTTTGTTTGGTTACATTGTCATAGCACAAAATCACGCTCCGCCAAAACATAACCGGTTGGTAAGTTCTTCTTAATCGCATCAAAATATATAATTTCCAAAGAGTTCATGGAAAGGGTGGAACCACTACGAGTGCAAAGAGAATGGACAACACCAGGTAGGGAGTTGAAGGAGTCAATAGATTGTTGAAGAGGAGAACCACACCCACTGATACTGGTGATTCTCAAAATGGAGGTCTGTAATTCTTGGGTATGCAAATTAGAAACAAGGAAACAATAGTGTTTGGTGTATTGCATAGTGTACAAACCCAACCCACCATGCTTGAAGGGTAGTGTAGAGAGTCTATACCGAAGAAGCCCATAACCAGGCTCATCTCCTGTAATGGCATGCCCGAGGAATTGATGCAAACGCGTGTCAAACAAGTCTTGGGATTCCTTTAAGTATTGAATACAGTTTTTAAGATTTTTTATTTGAACATACCAGCTGTTAATCATATTCAATCTATTTATTTACGTCCAAATGAAACTTCTCAATTATAATTTTCTTTTAAAAGTATTATCGATTACATGTAGTAGTATGGTTTGATGGTTAATAAATTAGCATGCTACATATGCACGGGGATTTTTTTTTCTTTCGGTAAAGCGGCTAACCTCAATAGATATATTGATAAATCCGGTTTAGGAAATCAGAAACCTTACAACGATTTTTCAAGATCATATAACAGTCATACAAGTTGTACTATCTCCACCAATTCTTTCCTATCAAATGTATCCCTTCAGATCTAACACAGCTTTACCAAACCTTCTTCTCTCTTACAAATGAGAGAACCAAATATTTATGGCCAAACTGATTTTGAAAACAAAACCAATATGTGTCGAAGCACAAGGCGATGACTGGATCAAATCC
This sequence comes from Papaver somniferum, assembly GCF_003573695.1. Taxonomy (NCBI): domain Eukaryota; kingdom Viridiplantae; phylum Streptophyta; class Magnoliopsida; order Ranunculales; family Papaveraceae; genus Papaver; species Papaver somniferum. The sequence goes on along the minus strand of NC_039367.1, from coordinate 14,161,242 downwards.
CATAAAATGTTTCTCATAACATGTAAGTAATATGAACTGAAGTTTTTTTAAGTTTAGATTGTCAAATGCAATCGAGGTAGCAGTGACCCAACTAATAGTAATAATATCCAAAAATCAACCGAAGTGTCTCAAGTAACAGTGGTAATCTGAATCAGTTTTTAAGTGTCCGAATCGGAATGTACCGGGTATGACTCGGCTTTGGAGATGTGGTAACAATTGAAGTAATAAATGATCTTGATCGAGTTGTTGTTGTCTTTGTTTTCATTACTAAATATAAACTAGAACAAGAAAGACTAACATATTAACTACACATACTAAATATAAAACAAGATATAAGGAAATCCTCTCAACACCACAAACAATATAACAGCAGTTCTAGAACTATTTGGTGTAGTTGAAACCGATGCAAAAGTTATTGTTGAAACTTTAATTTGCTCAAAGATTAGGGTTGAAGATGATGATAAGCTTTGGTTGCTTCTCTGCCAAAGAATGCAAAGTGAAATTTTGACGACAGGAAAAATGGTCGTTTTGAAGTTCATCTCAAGATATACGTCAAAGATAAATCTCAAGGACACTTGGAGCTTAACGCATGACCCTGGATTCCACAACCTAAGGTCATCCCTATCCTCACAGGGTGAATCTCAGCCCTCATGAACCAAACTTAGCTTTCACAAGAGAGGCTCATCCTTTGGTCTACGAGGCACCTATATATGTGATTCCGAGCACAAGAGAGTTTATGCTTCAAAACCTAAATTCTGATTGGGAAAACCTTTATATGGCAGATAAAGAAAGATTTTATGAGTTTAATCACAAAGTGTCTGAAATTGTTAATGCATCTTTTGCATTGGGTAAGACAATTAATGAAAAGGATATTATGATGAAAATGCTCAGATCGTTGCCATCTAGATACGATTCTAAGAAGCATTCCATCATTGAAAGAAATAATCTCGCAACACTGTCCATAAATACTCTGGTTGGGAAACTAAAGATCTTTGATCATGAGCATTCGTCCAAGTCTAGCAAGGATGATGTTTTCAAAGCACTAAAGAACACTAAATTACTTGACAAAAGTAAAAGTGTATACATCTCTGAAGATGATTTTCTGAGGCTGATTCATCAGATGAAGATCTTGACAAGTCAGTCTCGTTGATCACAAGACAATTTAGGGATCTTCTTTTGCAGAGAAGTAAACGGTTCTCCAGAGATAAATCCAAGTCATCAGATAAACCACATAATCGTGTTCCTCCTAAAAATACGGATAATGATGAAACTGATGACGAGGATATGCCTCAGTGCTTTAAGTGTAAAGGCTTTGGTCATTTTGCAAATGAGTTTCCAAATCGAAAAAAATACTCTGGGAACGAAGGTCTTGCTTCAACTCTTGATGAAATGTTTGACAACTATGATTCTAATAAATACGAAAAACCAAGTGTTGCATTTCTTTGTGAAAATATTGATTTTGATAATTGTAGCAATACATACATCAATCTTGATAAAACTCAACCAATCTGGTAGATGAAACTAACCTTTTTATTGGAAACTCTGTGAATAATGTTTCAGGTTCAACTATGTGTCTAGCAGTTTGCACATCTCAGATGCCTGAGTTATATTCAAGGTTGACGTGCTCATATTGTTCTCTCAAATGTCATGAACTATCAAAGTGTTACAAGTACAAATGCAAATTGAGACATGTTAACAAACTTCAACGAAGAGAAAATCTATTAGCAAGCAAGCTTAAACTTGCTCAAAAGACCGCTGAGGTATGTAAGATTTTATCTTCGTCTAAGAAGTTAGTTTCCAAGGATAAAACAAGACCGTTAGAGAAGAAAGTATAGTCTAATCGTTTTGACAGACAGAGGTCTATGGATTCCTCTCAAGAGGAACATGGTGGACAAATTGTTGTTCACCGCAACACAACTTGATTGTGTTGATTTGTCGATATTGTCTCATGTGCCTGATCAAAAGAGACAAGGTTGTGCACCTCTCAGTCTTTAGGAAAAGTTTTTTTTCTTAGTTTTTGTTTTGATGCAAAATTGGAATTTCCTGTCTATCAATAAAGGAGGGTTATTCTCGACAATTCTACTCTCGCTACGGTTCAGAATTGTGCGTGCACGAACCTATTAAAGGTTGCGTAACCCTATATTTCTTTTTCCTTCCCCGAAACTTCTTTTTATCTTAAGACTACTTGTTGAGTTGAATTGTGATTTCCTCTCACAAACCCATACGCTTGTAGATACTCCAAGCATTATGTCTTCTGATGGAAAAGATGTTAATATGATTGTCAAACCATCAATCATGAAGGAAAAGAGAAATCTCCGTTGCCTCCATCTTTGAAAAGGAAAAGAAGGAACGTGAGGAAGCTAAGAGTTGTTCCTTCAAATTCTCAGAAGTTTTCTGATGTTCTTGAAGTATTGAAGGAGACACGAAAGGAGATTCAACAGATAAAGGCTGTTGTGGTCAAGACTCTTGAGATTCAGAAGGTCCTGATTCGACATCAGTCAAGAAGGTTTATTGATATTAACTCCTATATTCATGAACCTTATGTCCCAACGGTTATTGACGACAAGGAATTCGGGGACGATAAAGAATTCTTCAAAGGTCTTAATGTCTAATAAATTTTCTTATGAGAATTTTATTCTCGTGTTTTTTTAGGAAGAATAACTAGAGTTTGTAATAGCCATTATTGTGATTATACATAGCTGTGTCCAACGTTTTCATCTTCATTTGTTTTTTAGGTTTATTTGCTTAAATTCTAAATAGTTGTTTGGAAGATGATTTTTGCAGTATTAATCTTTATGCTTTTTATATATTGCAATTTGTTATGGGTATAAATACCGTCGAAATCGGTTTAGGATCTCTAAATATCCAAAATGGGAATCATGTGGAAATTATTATTTACCGAAGCCGCCACCCAACTTAGGGAGTTGGGACCCAAAAGAAATATTGGTCCAATATAGAGAAAAAAGTACGGGAATCAAAGTACGGACTAGGAAGGAGTGAGGCACCTAACCCGCCCAATCCGAAAACTGGCCTCTACTTAATATTGGGGATATTAGGGTTTCAACCGCAAAACAATATAAAAATTCTAAAACTTAATAAAAATATACACCTGCAAAAATAACAAAGTATTAGATATCCAAACAAGATTGAGATCCGTCTCTGGGTCGAGATCGTCTGTGCCACTGCTTGTGTGTGCCCTATGTGCCATACCAATAGAAACACGCCACATCATTCCTCTCATTAACCATGACTAACTAAATAGATTTTCTATTTATACAACACTAATCGATTAGGAAAGATAATTAATTAGTTAAAGAAGATATTACAAATCCAAGAGAAAATACCGTGTTTCTATTGGTGTGGCACATAGGGCACACCCAAGCAGTGGCACAGACGATCTGGACCCTCCGTCTCTAAAGCAAAATAGTTATTTTCCTAAAATAAAATTATCATTAAATTATTAAAATCTAAACACTTGATGAACATCAAATCAAATTATTATTATTATTATCAATTATTATTATTGTATTATTATTGTTATCAAGTTTTAAATCTCATGAATCGTAAATGGATCCAAGCACCGTTGCACGTTACCGAGACAAATCCCTGCTAGTTCGCAATCCGTAATATCAAAACAGTAAACATAAATATGCAAGCAAGTATTTCTAGTCAATCAAGCATGGGATATGCACGTTCGATGTGCTAGCAAGTCAAAGATGATCCTACTGATCTACTGATGCATATATGCCATATGGACTCAACTAAAGAAATAAGATAAGCTCTTAATCAGGACGTGGGAACATGAAACATGAAACCATGCAATAATTTTATTCAGAACATTAAGTGATCACACATGATAGTATCAGGACACTATATTAACAAGATGACAAAAACAGATTGTAATGGGTTAAGAACGACCTGTTTTCGCTTTACCAGTGATCGAATGTATACTTAGGCGAAGAACCAATAATCTTATCCCGCGAAATCGTATCGGAAATAGGACCACAATTTTATCAAATTTCTATTGCATTAATTTTCCTCTAACACTAGAATTTTTACCAAAATATTCTCCCAAAATTTTTCTCCTAGATTTCTATCGGAATCCCCTCTTCAAACACCAAAACTAGCTCCCTATTTATAATTTTTCTCAATAAACATAGACATAGGATTAAATGACGTCGATCTTACCGCTCACATTAAAATCCTAAATATTATTACTCATTTTAAAAATATTATTCTCATTATTATTTCCAAAAACTAAAAATATTTCATTTAATCCAAAATCCTAGTAAGAGGGAAAGTCTTGGGAATAAAGGAACCTAGTATGTCGACATTGCTTGGGATGGACGGCCAACTAAGGCTTGCACTAGTCGATGGATATATAGAAACGGACATGAACTGGGTGGACTTAATTGATGGTCGGTGGATGTTTGAATGGGTCAGAACTTGGTGGATTTTGGGGACTAGTAGGGTACTAATGGGGTGCAGGCTTGGTTTACTAATTATGGACCATAATCCTGAGATTTTCCTAACACAAGCTATTAAGTCCTCGTTAGACCAAAAATGATGGGTGGTCGCATAAGCAGGCAGACACAGTGCCCATATAAATGGTTAAGCATATTATTCTCCCGATACGACTTTGTGGTAATATTCGTGACCGTGCAAAAGTGGGGTGTCTACAATGGGATATGTGTGTTTGCGTCCGTGAACTATGATTGTCCCACACCTTATCAAAATTTAAATCTTTCGTATGTCGATATGCATGTATTGATAAAAGAACGAATGAAATTTGACATTACAAAAGTTTTAAGCCTATTATGTCATTATGCAAATATTGATGGAAGATAGGATGAGCTTTTGTTTACGAGGATTATGTCTATTGTATGTCATTGTGCAAATAGTGATGGAAAATAGAATGAATCCTTGTCTATTCCGCAGTATTGATCTTCCCTGATCCATTTTGATGTATATACTGTGCGGCTCCGTAAGTTCTCTTATATCGAGCATGACCAATTGAATTGATCACACTCTTGTGGTAATTTAGTTGTGCATTCCGATTAAATTAATCATGGGTTTTCTTGTGGTTAATTTAATTGAGTATTTTTGGATTCAAATTCATATTCTCATGTGATTTGGTATGTCCAAAGAAATCCTTCTTTTCTTGTGAAAGTAAGGTCGCACTTGTTGTTCTTTCGGGAATGACATTTTATGGAGGGGAGTTCTTAATTGAACTTTCGCTTAATTGCCGAATCTTTGTGGGGAGTGCGGCTGTGGAATATTATAGGGGTTATGTTGGATCTTTATAAACTCCGTGATGAATGGATTTAGCTTCGGCTATATGATGGCATTTGAAAAGTTGATATGTGCTTTCTTTTGGTCATGAAATTTCTCTATGGAAATTTCATTAGGATCCCACTAGTTTTCGTACCTTTGCCAATTTTATTGACAAAAAGGGGGGGAATTAATGTGTAGTTCACACTACAAATACATATGGTTTTTGGATCATTATGTAAGGGGGAGTGGTTTCCATGTGAGATGGAATATTTACTAAGGGGGAGTGATACATATCACCATAGTATTGTTGTCGAAGTTGTGATACAATTGAACTTTGATGTTGTATGATAATACTATGACATTGTATAACAATGATTGAGAATTCTTGATTTTCTCATTGTTATGACTACCGATTTTCAACAACGGTGATACTAAACTTACAACCTTTGGGATCATTGTAGTACTTGGAAGTGACGAAGATTTCGAGTACTGTTGAAGAACCAAGAAGATCAGGCATGTAAAAGTGAAGCTACAAAAGTTTATTTATCTATTTTTATATTCCATATGTCTTGATAGTTTTGTCACTAAAATTGACAAAGGGGGAGATTGTTAGATCACTGCTCGGTCAAACTCGCATGTATTGCTATCTCAAGCATGTTTGTCAATGTTAATGATAAAAACTATAAGTCTTGATTTCTAGTCTACTTATAGCTAAGTCTCGGACTAGGATGGGAAGTGTAGTTGAGCTCAAGACTCTGTGGCGATCATCATACAAAGACGAAGAACTACTCAAGGAACCGGTGGAACTTCATCGACTAAAATGTATATGGAGACTTGAACTTATCTATCACTCAAAAGTCTATCTACTATATCTCCTATCTTGAGACAAAAGTCGTTTTACTATATAGACTTTGATTATACACATTTGCTATTTCGAGCCGAGTTTATCTCGCTTATCTATTTCTCGAAATATGTGTTGGTAAGCTTCCGCTTTGGCCAAGTTCATCTTTACTAGTGACGAAAGTCATGTTAAGTTTCAATCACTTGAAAATGGCTTTGACGAAAAATGGTTTGTGAGTAACAACTATATAACGTCCTCTAAGAATGTTTCAATGATTGAAATGAGAGTTTAGATTACATAACCATGGAAGGATATAAACATTGTGTGGTAACACACATGTGTGTAAGTCCTTATTCCTTGAACCAAAGTATGCGTACTTTACTGCTCAGGAAAACCGGAATTAGAGTCCGCGTACCCAGTCCGCGTACTGTCAGAGGTTCTCTTCCCGAGAAAATCTGCTGGAATTTGTGAACTAAAAACAAAATGGACTAGATATGTTGCTGAACTTGTATAACATCTTGTCAGAAGAGTCAAATTTTTTGATTTATGTGGGTTAATGATCATACAAATGATCACAATCCGAAGTGGTAAAAGGAGACCTCCTGGTTTTGCTTGTTTGATTACAAGAATATGCAGCTCTTTTGGAATTGTATGGTCAAATGCAAGGGAAAAGATTCCAAAGAAATTAGGAGAAGGAATTCTCAACAAAATGAGAGGACAAGTCTTCAATGCTCCTCCTCCTATAAGAGTTGAAGAGGATCCGCGAACTCTTAAGAGAAGGCTACAAAGGAAGAATGATTGCATAATAGAACTAATTGATCGTTGTACAAACATCCATCCAGATCTTACTGAAGCCTTGAATGGCATCTCATACAAGTATCAAGATACTTCTTCGGAAGAGGATACTGACTTGGATATCTCGGATTAGGTCCTACAATCATTATTGTATAATATTATGTATATTACTGTGAGTTTGTCTGGTAAACAATGTTTTAAATGTTGTATGACTAGTAAGAACCTCTGTGTAGTAGTAAGACGCTTAAAGGTTTTAATGCAGTTTATGTACTTCTTTTGGTTTAACTTGCCATTAAGAAATATTGCTATGTATGTTTATGGGATGTTTGATTTTGGTTTTCTAACTTTGATATTCGATCTCATAATGTTGTGAACCCTTGTGGTTTGGGTGACTTTTTGATTTAGCAGGATTAAGTTCTAGCCCATGTTGGTAGGTTTTATCAAAAAATCATGAGGCGTTCTGATAGAAACAATATTTGAAAAAGTCACAATATGTTGAATCGATTTTGGTTTAGCATAAAAGCATATGTGTTTCGACGGTTTTCAACTTTTGCTTGCAATTGTTAAAACCGATTTTCAACCTTTCTCTGGTAAAAAGGTTGGTTGTTGTTATTCTTTTGTTTTTGCATAAGGATGACAACATGATGATATTTCGATATCAATTATCCTTGGACGAAGATGCAAACATATTGGAGAAGTGGATGCGAAATTTGAGGTAACGAGTTTGTTAGTTAATTGTTTTCCTGTTTAAGAAAAACCTGAGTTTATTTTACATATATTTATTGCTTTTGCTTAACAAAATTTCGCTACAATTGATGTTTATTCCATTATGTGTGTATGAATGTATGTGTGATTCAATTGGTTCCGGTTAAGAAAAACTATTGTTATCTTGCTTTATTGTGTGGTATCAATTGTTTAGGCTTACAAAATTTCGGTGCAATTTCGGTGCTTTAATGTCTATGTTGTTTCAATTGCTTCCGGTTGAGGTGAATAATTATGCAAGTTGATTTATTTGGTTTGTATGAATTATTTATTGCTTAATGAAATAAAAGGTTTACGGGATGAGTTGTTTAGTCCAATTCGATTCCGGATAAGAGAAACTAAGTTAATTATGATCTTAGTTAGACTTATCGAAGTGAGCTTTCATTTAATCAGGTCCAATCGAATGCCTTAACAAGAAATGATATTGTCTTGTCTTGTTTAAAATTGAAAGGTCTAAGTTTATGGATAATCAGAACCTGATGAGAAAAATAGAGTTATCTTTATTTTGGTCTTATCGAATAAGTGATTGTATTTATACAATCGGTTTAGCAAAGGAACTAAGGTGCTTAGTTGGTTTTTGGTTTGCTAAACTAAAGTGGGAAAATTGCTTCGGAAAATTGTTTCCTTGGTAACATATCAAAATAAAACTACTTATAATTTCGGTTTTTGATATTGGTTATCAGAAAATGGTGTGTGGAACACTCGTGCTTAATTGTATAGGTTGCAAGTCTATTTTGAGATTTGTAAGATTCTTTTCGGTTTGTCCTTTATTTTTTTTGTTTCTTTGTCATTTTGTGAAAAAAGGGGGAGAAATATATGGAGTAAACAAGTGATACTGGCATTGATTTTATATTGATTGGTATCACTAAGGAAAAGAACATTGGTGCTTAAACGTTTATCTAACGAAAGAGTGAAAGCATAGATTAAGGGGGAGTAACATATCATATTAATTGGTATAGCAAAGACGTGTGGATTGAAAATCTACCTATCTTCCTTTAGGGGGAATATTAGCTTTGTTATTATAATGTCAACAACGACATTTTTAAGGATTGAATGTATGCAGATTACGGTGTTGTTGAATTCGAGAATCAAGCGTATGTGTAATGAATTTTTGTAATTTATTTATCCATATGATGTAAGAATTTTGTCGCTAAAATTGACAAAGGGGGAGATTGTTAGAGCATAGCTCGGTTGAACCCACCAAGCGTTGGTATGTCAAGTTTGGTTGTCATATTTTAGTGAATCAAAACTCATGTTAAGAGTCGCTTGATTATGTACTAGAGTCAACTTCATATAGGTTAGCTTGAAAGTATTAGGATAATGAGACTTTACAAGTATTACGAAGACTTGAAGATGTGAAGAAGCAAGGAGCTACAACGACAACATCATCCTTCCACTTGAGGTTAGTGATATTTGACTTGAACTGTTTCATTCCCTAACGTATCTTTCAAGTCGTGCATATTGAAAACAAAACTGTGAAGCATGATTGAACTCTAGATAGACATAGTATTAAGGAATACAATACGAGGTTTATTGCTTAACCATTAAACTTTGTAGATAAGACATCGAAATAATAGTTTAAATGCTATTGTGATTATGTAAGGGTATGAGGTGAGGATTTCATCCTAGGGAACAATGTTTTACATGTGTTCTAAGGAAGTAAATTCATGAACTTGGTTTGTGAATCGAAAAGGAAATCGCCAGGTGTGATTAGTGTAACCATTCATGACTTGTTTGTGTTCTTGGTAAAACTATTCACAAAGGCCTGACTTATGTATTGGTATGACTTTTATTAGTGAAACCGATCTTAAGTAATCACCTGAGATGGTATGATTGAGTTTGTGATTTTATGTCTGACCAAATCTGGGTGAAGGAGAACCGATCCTAGTAAGAGGTGCAGTACATCACAAAGGGGAATCGATCCTTGTATGAGGTGCAGAAAGTTTATAGCAGAAAGCGGAACCGGTCATGTGGACATGTGTAACATGTTTTTAGGCAAAAGGGAACCGATCCTATGGACATGTGCAGCACATATAAGTTAGATACCATATATATGTGGGGAACCGATCCTAGTACCTAGTCAACCGAATTTTGGAAAGCTAGTGTGACTAAGCACAGTACTCACATGGAGGTAGGACCGAAACTTGTTTTGGTAGAACCGTTACACCCATGTTTTGTGATTGAATGTACTTTGATCAATCGCATAGTTCTTGAAAGTCATATGAACCAATTCTAAACTTGTTTGGAAGTGTGAAAAATCGGTTTCAAGGTTCTAAGTATGAAAGAGGACTTACAAAGTAAGGATGTCGACATACTTTGAACACGTGCTATGAATGTTAATCTTTAATTGTTCAAAGTTATTCCTTAATATCTAAGGGAAGAGAATCCCTGGACCGAAACATAAATAAGTTAAGAATCTTTTAATTAAGGTTATTTATTTCATTTTTAGGAAAATAAGAATTAGTAATGTGCATTTACTAATTAGAAATTTTCCAAGAGATTTCGATCATTATCTGTGGACAGAGCATTTCCAGGAATTATGGAAACCGAATTTGTGCCTTATGAATATCTTGAGAATATTTAAGGTTTTGGAAATTCCTTGGTGTCCAAACTTCCTAGTCTATAAATACTTGAAGTTTGCATTTCTAGCAAACTAATCCTTCGTAACAGCAAACTACCTCTTGTTGTGTTGCTACTGGTGAAGCCGCTTATTCGGAGAGGGGAGTAACCTAATTAGGCGAAATCTCTTACGGCCGCTCGTTTTAAAGTCTTCTTTGGGATTGAGAAGCTCTATTAGTACCGTTGGTGGGAAACTAGATAATTGCGGTTTATCTTTTGTTTTGATTGATTTGATTGACAAACAGTGGTTGAACTTTGATTGCACCTAGTTTATTTATGCTTGAGGATATTCTCTTCTGATATAAGATTTGCTCAAACTAGTTCAGAGTTTCGACAGGGATCTTTAGATTGTTTGTAGATCTAAAGACGATCTTGTGATAATCCATTTTTAACAGACTCCGTTCAGTGCGTGATTGATCACAAGAGATTCAAGTTGTTGTGTGCATGTATTTATTGAAGATCTAAGAAGATTTGAATACAAAGAAGATATTGAAGATTTCTGATTTGGAGTTCATAATCTTTGGTGTGCACAATACTTGTTTCGGTAAAAAGAGGATCCAACTATAATCGGTTTTATCCTTGTGATAGAATTGGATTGATTAGTTGAGTAGATCGGCATCAACAAAACTCTTTGGATTAAGAGTGTTGATTGCAAAATCTTAACAGTTACTTCGTAATGGAACATAAGATAGATCTAAAGACCCGATGAAGGAGTTTATGTTAAGATAAACAAAAGAGCCTTTGTCCGACTCATATCACTTGGTTGAAGGGAGTTGATACCAAACAGATTTGTTGTTCCTTTACTGTTTGGAATACGAACCAAAGGAATTGTTCCAAGTACGTGACTTATTCATAAGTTGGAGGCGTGGGAATACAGACGAAACTAGGTGAACTATAGGTTTAGTTTCTTGGTCTCAACTATACGAAGTTAGGTTATTTTGTATAGCGGCTTAATCCTGAGATTATTCAATTCTGGACAAGGTCCTGGGGTTTTTCTACATTTGCGGTTTCCTCGTTAACAAAATCTTGTTGTGTCATTTACTTTTATTTTCTGCATTATAAATGTTTTATAATAATTAAAGTAAAATACACAAAACGTTAATTCCTATTTACTTGATAAGTGATCCCATTGTGTTTGGTTAAGTCCGATACTTTTTATCAAGTAAATATGCTTCGTTGTTGTATTATATCGATCTCGTATCCATAGACGATCACACGAAGTGTGAACCGATTAGTTGTATTGCCTCGACTCAGTCCATAGACAATCACTTTCGAAGAAAGGACTTATAGGTAGGAAAAGTTTTAGATTGAGGTATATTTGGGTACCCTCTTTTTTTCAATGGAGAATTGTACTAAATTGCCTCGCTCCAATATATTGATTGAACCCCGAAATAGGAATTCCAATCAGAAAATCCAAAGCATGTTTTGTTTGGTTACAATTCCATAACACAAAATCACGCTCCGTCAAAATATAGTTGGTTGGTAATCTCTTATTAATCGCATCAAAATAGATAATTTCCAAAGAGTTCATGGAAAGGGTGGCAACACTACTAGTGCAAAGGGAAGGGACCACACCAGGTAGGGAGTTGATAGCTTGCTGAAGAGGAGAACCACACCCACTGATACCGGTGATTCTCAAAATGGAGGTCTGCAATTCTTGGGTCTGCAAATTAGAAACAAGGAAACAATAGTGTTTGGTGTCTTGCATAGTGTACAAACCCAACCCACCATGCTTGAAGGGCAGGGTAGAGAGTCTATACTGAAGAAGCCCATAACCAGGCTCATCTCCTGTAATAGCATGCTTGAGGAATTGATGCAAACGCGTGTCAAACAAGTCTTGGGATTCCTTTAAGTATTGAATACCATGTTAAATCGTGAATCGAAGGTTCATGATTAGTTTTTAAGATTTTTTATTTGAACATACCAGCTGTTAATCATATTCAATCTATTTATTTACGTCCAAATGAAACTTCTCAATTATAATTTTCTTTTAAAAGTATTATCGAGTACATGTAGTAGTATGGTTTGATGGTTAATAGATTAGCATGCTACATATGTACGAGGATTTTTTTTTTCGTAAAAGAGGCTAACCTCAATAGATATATTGATAAATCCAATTTAGGGAAATCAGATACCTTACAACGATTTTTCAAGATCACATAACAGTCATACAAGTTGTACTATCTCCACCAATTCTTGCTTATCAAATGTATCCCTTCAGATCTAACACAACTTTAGAAAACCTTCTTTTCTCTTAAAAACAAGAGAACCAAAAATTTATGGCCAAACTGATTTTGAAAAAAAAAACAGTATGTATCGAAGCACAAGGCGATGACTGGATCATATCCCACAAAATGTTCCTCATAACATGTAAGTAATATGATCTGAAGTTTTTTTTAAGTTTAGATTGTCAAATGCAATCGAGGTAGCAGTGACCCAACTAATAGTAATAGTAGCCAAAAATCAACCAAAGTGTCTCAAGTAACAGTGGTAATCTGAATCAGTTTTTAAGTGTCCGAATTGAAATGTACCGGGTATGACTCGGCTTTGGAGATGTGGTAACAATTGAAGTAATAAATGATCTGGTTAATGATCTTGATCGAGTTGTTGTTGTCTTTGTTTTCATTATTAAATCTAAACTAAAACATGAAAGACTAACATATTAACTATACATACTAAATTTAAAACAAGATATAAGGAAATCCTCTCAAACACCACAAACAATATAACAATAGTTCTCTGAAACTATTTGGTGTAGTTGAAATCGATGCAAAAGTTGTTGTCGAAACTTTAGTTTTCTCAAAGATTAGGGTTAAAGATGATGATAAGCTTTGTTTGCTTCTCTGCCAAAGAATGCAAAGTGAAATTTTGACGATAGGAAAAATGGTCGTTTTGAAGTTTATCTCAAGATCTACATCAAAGATAAATCTCAAGGACACTTGGAGCTTAACACATGACCCTGGCTTCCACAACCTAAGGTCATCCCTAGCCTCACAGGATGAATCTCAGCCCTCATGAACCAAACTCAGCTTTCACAAGAGAGGCTCAGCCTTTGGTCTACAAGGAACCTATATATGTGATTCCGAGCACATCCCGCGAGTTATAACTAATCACAACAGCTCTAAGATATCATGAAACGTTTCATGGGCGACCCATGAGACTGAGCGACGAATTAATGTCTCCCGTAAACACGTTTCTCCCCTATCTAAAATATCCACGTGAGAAAAACTGGCCATGTCCACTCTAGGCCATGATTCCTGTCTTATCTGGAGTGATTCCAAATACATCCCCGCGAGAAAATAACTGGTTATTCTGCCATCGAGCCTCATGACATACTCCTAGAACATCCTTTTGAGATTGCAACCGACCATGCCTGCTCTATAATATGGACAAAATTATGATCGACTCACATGACATGTTGGACAAAGACAAGTGATTCATAGTCTCGTATAAACAAGAAACATCATTATGTATACAAGCCTCAATCTCAGTCTTCTCAAGTATGCTCACCGCTAGCAATTTGAGTCTGAATCACACAATCTTATCCAGAATACGGATGAACGTCATGGAGATCTACATGGTCTTCAAGAGACCCATAAGCAAGAAGTCGGCATCCACTAGACATATGTAGCCGGCTACACAAAGATGAAGCTCAACCTCAAACTCGTATCATGTTATACACACGATTTCTGAAACATTCATGTTTTGTGTTAAAAACATTGTACTGTAATATGTACTTTTAGGTTTGAGAAGTCAAATAGTACAAGACGAGCCTACACCAAGAAATGGTCGTCCGCGTCTTACTTCAGTCACAAAGGTGGAGACGATGGATTAATCTTATGGGAGGGAAGCAGCGGAAGTTGAGAAATCACCGTGCAATGTGTTTTTGATGTAGAGTTGTTGAATTATTGAATAAAAGTTAGATTTAGTGAACATAATCTTGTGTGATGAGTTGATCAATTTATAGTCGCAGTAAACACACATTGATTCCTCGTAAGTTGTAGAAGTAGTGGAGATAATGGAGGTAGTGGTAAAGATGTGTCTGTTAAAGAAGACCATCAGTTATCGTATGACCATTGCTTCCTTGTTTTTCTAACCGCCATTAACCGTTACCATTTGTCACGCCAGATGTTGTTGTAAAACGCCATATCAATATCCCAATGAGAAACCAACCATGCGACATATTTGATATCTCATTTCTAAGGAAAAGGGAACATTAATTTAAAGTTATTTAAATCCCAACTTCGTGAAAATCCCAGCTCTATGGAATATCCAAGTTCCGTGGAATATCCTTTGCTCCGTGAACGTATGCTTTCCAAATTCATTTTGAGGACTTGATGGCGTCATTTTGAGAACTCCAAATTCAGCGTGTCTTCAACAAGTATGAAGAATGGTAGTTTATACATGGTAGGAAGAGGTTCAAGCATAAAAGTGTGCCGTGATTCCAGGATCCTAACCTTACCAGGCTATACTCCGTCAACTCCTCAAGATGACAATCTAGCAGCCAACAGAGTAATGGAACTTATGGATCCCGAAGAAGGCACGCAGAATCAAGCTAAGTTTTCGATCACTAGGTGGCTGGTCCTATCCTCTCAATTTCAATTTCTTCAGCTGTTGCTACTACCGAATCCGATAAGCTCATTTAGACGGAAGACTCTCAAACTAGCTACTTTTCTGTCTTCGGCTGGTTTTCTTTCTTCTGCTGTACATTCCTTGTTTTCTGCCAAAAGAAAGAAAAAAAAAAGCACCTTGCTGAATTTAGGCAGAAAAGAAAAGAGGGAGTCATTGAGATTGAGTTACAGTAATGAGATTGATGGATTGTATACCTAGGAAAGATTTGAAAACACGTGAGTATAAAAATTAATCCAATAAAAACAGATTGATGAAAATTTGACTAATTCGCCAAATTACAGTATAAATTATTTGAATGTCTGAAAGCTCAAAAGAGTACTTGATGCAATTGCAAACTACTCTCTGTCTCTCATTTATCTTATATAAATTGATACTATTATTAGTTCACTTGTTCCCCTATCAAATCAAGACCCACGACCAGAAATGAGAGCCCTTGAAACAGCAAGAAATAGAAATGAACACCATGAGCTGATAACAAGCTCCTCGCGGAGGCAGTAAGCAAAAGGAAAGCAAGAAAGAGTTCCTTCCTGTAAAGTCTGTTCCTCTTCTTTTTAACCACCGGGGCTTCTTCATGCTCTCGTAGCTTTTTCAACAACTCTAAACCTGATTCAGAAGCTCTTCTCTGAAGAAGAGATTGATGGTTTGATGACTTGAATTCCATTTCAGCTGCCATTGACACTAAATCGACTTCAGATAATCGTCCAGTCTTTTTCGTTACCACCCATTCATAGGCACTACCTAACTGGAAGAGTCCCGAGATCATTGCATTGAATTTGGTCACAGACATTGTGTTCTCGAAAAGTAGGTAAGGTATTAAGAAAGGAAATGACTGTGGTGAAGGCAGGATATTTAGGAATGACATGAAAATGGGTATGTAACAGATTACCCAAACAGGTAGTTCTGCCTCGGGTACGAACATTGTCAACGGAAGAATAATGCAGAACAATGTGAAGGAATATAATGGAAGAATCAGTTTCCGTAAAAGG
Source organism: Papaver somniferum (assembly GCF_003573695.1). Classification (NCBI taxonomy): domain Eukaryota; kingdom Viridiplantae; phylum Streptophyta; class Magnoliopsida; order Ranunculales; family Papaveraceae; genus Papaver; species Papaver somniferum. The sequence continues at coordinate 14,145,333 of NC_039367.1, read as the reverse complement.
AAAAATAGAAATATCAGGTTCAACTTGTTCCAAATGGAAATCTGCAACAAAAAAGTTTAAAGGTCATTCAATGTTAATCGCATTTAAAAATGGTATCATCCTAAATGTTTTGTAGCAACTTATCCTAGAAGCTCCAAGTGTCTGCAGATCTACTAGAGGAATTACAGGCGCGAACAATTCTATAAAAGACATAAATTTCTGAAAAATTTACCTTTGATCTTATGATACTTGGAAGGCATAATCGAAAGAGTTGCATAGGACCTGAATGCCAGCGGTGTTGTTGTTTCTTGTATGTCTCATGAGACTCTGGTAGTTCACAAAGAACCCTGACATCATTGAGGAAAATGAACTTCCACCCGTTCAGGTGAGCCCTCACCGCAATATCCATGTCTTCCACAGTGGTTCTCTCTAACCATCCTCCAGAGTCCTCTAGAGCCTTAATTCTCCAGACGCCTGCAGTTCCGTTGAATCCAAAGAAGTGCAAGAAATGACCATTAACTTGTTGTTCCACTTCAAAATGGAAACATAAATTCACATTTTGGAGCCTTGTAAGCAGGTTTTCATCTGTGTTCACAAATGACCAGCGAGCTTGCACAAGGCCTACGTCGGGTTTGCCCTGTCAACAGAAATACAACATTAGCCTCAGCGAGCCGTGGCCAAGCAAACTAAAATTGCTATGCACCATTTCCCTTTTCCAGAAAGCTGGTTACTTTATTACCTTGAAGTGAGGAACTGTCTGTACAAGGAAGTCTGAATTTGGCTGAAAATCGGCATCGAATATAGCCACAAATTCATAATCTTTGATATAATCACAAGTCATCGCTGAATTAAGATTCCCAGCTTTATACCCGGTACGATCAAATCGGTGCCTGTAAATTATGTTCACTCCTTTCTCGTGCCAATAGTTGACTTCATTCCTGATTAGTACTTGCACAGTCTCATCGTTTGAGTCATCTAGGACCTGAATTAGCACTCGATCTTTTGGCCATTCTAACTGACAGGCAGCCGAGATTGATTGCGCATACACCTAATTAACACCATTCAAAACATATTAGAAGCAATGACAATGCAATTGTACTAGTTGTTCCCCAAATCAAAAGGTTTAAACATAAATGTGTGTTCATCTATGACCAAAAAAATGACAAGTGCATCCGAAATTCAGGTAAAATTATTTGGCTTTCCATATTAACAATCAATAATTGAGGGATCAATTTGCCAATAATGCCTATGACTTGTGATACTAATCATGAATCAGTGGACTAAATATGCCTTTATTCTTAAGAATCATAAAAAGGAAATGAAGAATAGACAAAAATGGAAGTGAAGTGAATTGATAAATGTTGATTTAGTATATTTACCTCTTTTTCATTGCACATTGGAATCTGAACAAGAACCATAGGATAGCTTGAAGGATCATCAGTATTCGGGGGTTCTTCGATAACCGGCTTAATTCTCTTAAACTTGATCCAAAACCAGCCCATACATTGAACAAAACGATCAAGTGATTGAATCATGAACAAGACAATACAGAATTTCGAAAGCATTATCACAACAGGACCAATATAATCAACTCTGAATGACAACCAAGCAACATAAGACCAATGAAGCAGACCTTCAACTTCCATTGGTTGGATCAAACGTAAATTCCAATTCTGAAAATGAGCAATAATCTCAAAGATCAAAGCTGCCATTGAAATGATAAGAAAAATCCTAATGAACTTGTATAACTTTCCTCTGTTGTTATGTATTTTTTCCGAATTTGCAATTCTTTTCTTAATCTTTGAATGTAAAGCTCTAAACCCATTAGTGAACCAAGTAAGGAAAACAATGAGTTTGTGGGCTTTTAAAAGAAGAATCCATTTGTATCTTTTGCTGTTCTTGTTAACTTTTTCTTTCTCTGAAAACTCTGGTGATGATTTGATTTGTACAACTGAAAAGTTTTTGGGGTTCTCCATTGCTAACTACTGTTTTTTTTGGGTGTTCGCAGAATCTATAGAAAGATGAAAACTGACAGATCAGATTTCTATGTACAAGAACAAGTTGAATGAACAAAAAATAAACAAAAACCCAGTTCAGAACTCGAGAGGGACAAGTTAAAACAAATCATTGCCATTGAAATCTAGAACCCATTACTGAGAAAAAGAAAGAAATAAAGGAAGAGACCCAGAAACTGAAGTGAAGTAGAAGAGACAAGTGACTGTACACACTGTACTGGTTTGTTTGTTTGAAAAAGAGTTTTTGTAGTAGTATAATAATAGTAATAACTGGAAGCTGAGGAGAGAAGAGAAGTTTTTGTTTTTGTTTTCTTCTTCTTCTTCTCTGCTCTCAGATTTCTCTGTGAGAGAAAATGAGAAGAATGGGATTTCATATTTATACCACCATGGAATTGCTAAGTGACAGCAGGATACAGCCAAATTACTGATTACCTTCCATAAAATCTTCTTCTTCTTTTTTTAAAATACAATAATAATTCTGTCTTTGCTAAATTATCCTACCTGTCACTAATATGGGATCCTTTCATTAGATGGTGATAAATACTTTCGAGTTTGACCCAAAAAATTGGCTCCATAAAACTGTCTCTATTTGGGAGTTACTAGTAATGTTTATTTTCACCTAATACAGTATTAAATGGCATTAATTACTTTGAACCCATTATTACAATGTACTTTACTTTCAATGAGATTATCGGTTCCTGTAAATTCGTGACTTGTGAATTTTTGATGATGAAGAGCTTTAATATCAAATGTTACAGAAATGACTAGTACATTAAATGTTTTACTAAAAAAAAAGTGATGAGTCATACCAGTGACTTTAATACTTGATTGCTAGTAGGCAACTAGGCATAAAGGATTTACTTCCTTACTCTAACACAATTCATACCAAAAATTTAAGTAAATAATAACCATAACTACAGTGATAAGCATGAGTATTCATTGTATATCGCTTATTATCTGCAAGTATTGAAGGAATGTTAATAATATGTGTGTGTTGCACTCTTGATTTCAAAGATAACAGAATCTAACTCCTCTTGCTTGCCCCGTAAAAGAAAGAAAATATGGTCTATTAACATTAAAAACAAAAAATAGTGAGTAAAACTGGGACTGTCAAAGAATATTACGGTTATTACCCAATAATCCAAAATAAAATTGGATTAGTTCAAAAAGCTCCTCAAGACTTGGGGAACACAACTCAGACATATCAGAATGCCAATGTGTAAATCTGTGGAACTAGAAACTGAACGACACACGTTTAGATTTTTCCCATTTACAAGAGCTATATGCTTTGGGTTTTCCTTACAAGCTATTAATACTATAATTTAGTACGGATTCGATAAATTCTTGGGTCAAAGGTTGAATCATAGATCTGGATTTTGCGTAGTTCTCGGGGAAAAAAAACTTGTCACCGTCTCATGGTTCATCTAAAAATATAGATGTTCGGTAGGTTTTGAAAATGTCACTCCAAATCTACAAACCTCATAGAACAAATCAAAAAATTCTTGCAACAGACACCTCAAAAGAGATGTTCATAAGGCTAATACACCTCAGAGAAGAATTCTTTGGATTAAGAGTGTTGATTGCAAAATCTTAACAGTTACTTCGGTAATTGAACATAAAATAGATCTAAGGACCCGACGAAGGAGTTTATGTTAAGATAAACAAAAGAGCCTTTGTCCGACTCATATCACTTAGTTGAAGAGAGTTGATACCAAACAAATTTGTTGTTCCTTTACTGTTTGGAATACGAACCAAAGGAATTGTCCCAAGTACGTGACTTATTCATAAGTTGGAGGCGTGGGAATACAGACGAAACTAGGTGAACTATAGGTTTAGTTGCTTGGTCTCAACTATATGAAGTTAGGTCATTTTGTATAGCGGCTTAATCCTGAGAGTATTCAATTCTGGACGAGGTCCCGGAGTTTTTCTGCATTTGCGGTTTCCTCGTTAACAAAATCTTACTGTGTCATTTACTTTTATTTTTCGCATTATAATTGTTTTATTGTGTTTGGTTAAGTCCGAACCTTTTTATCAAGTAAACATACTTCATTGTTGTATTGTCTCGATCTCAAGATTTGGGGCACACAACTCAGACATATCAAAAGAATGCCAATGTGTAACTCTGTGGAGCTAGAAACTGAACGACACATGTTTAGATTTTTCCCATTTACAAGAGCTATATGGTTTGGGTTTTCCTTACAAGCTATTAATACTACTCCCCCCGTCCCTATTATATAGGTGGAGAAGTTAAAATCTCGTAGAATAAGAAATTGTTTGGTTTTCATAAATTTCATGTTTTTTCCTGTTTTTAACCTTTGTCTTATTCTCAATACAATTTCCAATACAACATAAATAAGGTTATATGGGTCAAAAGGTATCTTGGAATTAGAATTCCGCCTATTTAGTGGGACTAGGAAAATCCAATATTCCGCCTATATAATAGGGACGGAGGGAGTAGAATTTAGTACTGATTTGATAAACTCTTGGGTCAAAGTTTGAATTATAGGTCTGGATTTTGCGTAGTTCTCAAGGGAAAAAAACTTGTCACCATCTCATGGTTCATTTAGAAACATAGATGTTCGGTAGGTTTTGAAAATGTCACTCCAAATCTGACAAACCTCATAGAACAAATCAAAAAATTCTTGCAACAGACACCTCAAAAAAGATGTTCATAAGGCTAATACACCTCAGAGAAGAACAATTTCTAAACTTAAATGGTTAGACTTAAATACTAATTGGATAATTTTTATTCGTGTTTACCTTTAAGAAAGAAGACTCTTCTATGGTTTATGTGTTTATCCTTTACTCGGTGGATTAAGAGACTTTCATGCACATCTCCGCAGGGTCAGAGTTGGCATCGTTGGCTTTTCATGCAGAAACAAAAGCTTTGTGAAAAGCGACTACGTGGTTAAGCGAAAACATCTTGTCAGGTAGTAGCAGATTGCAAAGCTTTGGCAGATAACTTTTACTAGGCAAGCAACGATACTCCTTCAACTGAGGAAAACACCATACAATAAGCCTCACGATACTAGAAAAATTCCCGAAGCTTAGGTTAAGTACATAAGCAAAAAACATACCTCAGCTGCGGATTACATAGCTAAAGAAGCACGGATATAAAATCTCCAACATATGTCAGCTTATTCACAACAAAGATTTCTAAAATCAAGTTTTTTTTTTATATAAAAACGAAATTATAAATTTATTACAATATATATTTTTTAGTTAATGATATTTAACCTTTCTATAAGAAAAAAATAAATTAACCTTTCTATAATATGTTATTTAGTTAATGATATTTAACCGTGTGATTAGGTTTTGATTATGGGTCCTAAATTTGGTGGATACTGGATACCCATGGATAACATGCATCAAGATAATCTATTCATTTTTTGTGTTTTCACGCTAAATTAAACGAAATATTCAGTTTTTCCTAATTTTAATATTTAATGTGAACATCAATAAAGGAACAACAACAACGATTGAAACACAACATGCGAAGTTATATTTAAGTTTCTAGTATTAGACTTGGTCATTTTATTATGATCCAAGTTTCAAGGATGAATATTTTATTACGAAGTATAACATTTATCTTTTGAACTTCGTAAATGTGACATCGACATAATCTATGTAACTCGTTACTTGATTGTGAATTGGATATATGTGCGATTTCATCCTAGGAAACTATGTTTGATTACATATGTTTAAAGGAAGTACATATTCAAAACTTGTTTCGTAAGCGAAAGGAAACAATAGGCGTTTTGGTCCGGTTTTGATTGAGTATCTAATAGATGACCAATTCGAGCCTAGGTAATATGTTTGGTAGAACCGATCCTGACTTATGTTGAGAGCTATGGTAAAACCGATCTTTACCTAGTTTGGGATATGCGGTAGAACCGATCTTTACTTATGTTGAGAGCCTTGGTAGAACCGATCCTTACTTATTTCGGGATTCATGGTAGAACCGATTTTAACTATTGTTGAGAGTCTTTGTAGAAACAATCCCTACCTATATTTGGAGACTTGGTATAACCGATCTTAACCTATGTTAGGAGTCATAGTAGAACTGGTCCCAAGAGAAAAACCGATTGTTTTTACCCAAAATTGCTCTTAGGCACTAAACACGATTGATTTGATGATGATATTACAAAATGAATTGAATAAAAATAAAGAAGACAAAGATTTAACGTGGTTCGGCGAGTGATGCCAACATCCACGGATGGAATCCCGTTGGGAGAGATTTTATTGATGTATGCATTACAATATTTGTATTTCTTCGGGTTAGCTAACCTAGAATTCCATATCTTCTTAGGGTTTTTGATACATGTATTTGTACAGTTTATGTGGCCCTAATTCTGATATAAACTCGATATGCAAGCAACTTGAGCAACAAGAATTCTGTAAAGTTCTGGAATCTTCTTTCACGGGATAAACATGATTGATTAATGGGCTCTCCGTCTATTTTATAGAAGGTACAAACACTGATCCTTCATATTCACATATTACTTTACAGTTTTGTGAGAGTTTGGACATGAATACAATTCTAAATAGGAAAGTTCTGGATGTCGACATAATTTGCAAATGAACACAATTCTTATCTTTTATTATCCAAAGATATTCCTTGATACTCAAGCTGATCCCGAACCAAAATATCGAGAATCTTTTAATTAATATTTTTAATTATTTTTTTTTGATTTTCCATCAAATCAAAACGCATCTCTTGGAAAGTTATATTAGTTAAATGATAAACTAATATTATATATTTTCTAATGAGAGATTTCGAAATTGCAGGTCGGATATTAGTTGGAAATATGATAACCGAAATTAGATACTTACTGCATATCTTGAGAATATTTTCTATTTTGGAATTTCCTTGTTGTCCAAACAACCTTGGTATATAAATACTTGAGTTTTCTTTCTTGCAAACTATCCTAAGAGCTAGGCAAACTTCATTCGTGTAGTTTCTGGTGGAGCCGTCTACCCAGAGAGAAAAATAACCTAATTAGGCGAAATCTCTTACGACCGCTCGTTTAAAGACTTACGTGGGATCAAGAAACTCTACGAGTACCTTCGGTAGGAAACTAGATAATTGCATTGTTATTTTAGTTTTCGATTATTGATTTGATTGACTAACGGTTGTTGGATCTTTAACTTCACCTAGTTTGACTATTCCATGATCCTTCTCTCCTGATATAAGGTCAGTCAAACTAGATCAAAGATTTAACGTTTCTATAGATCTAAGTAATTGTAGTTCTGTAAGATAGATTCATTGGTTTGCCATTGTTAACAGACTCCGTTTTGTACGACAAATCAATATAGGAATTGTTTTTGCAGGTTGTTACTTAGAGGAATAAATTGAAGATTGAAGACTTTGTTCTTGTGTTTTGATCTTTGTGTGACTTTCTGAGACTTGATTTTCCAGGATTAAAAGGTTGTTTATTTCGATAAACATTAGACTTTTGAGATCTATCAGTTGTTTGTGATTTTATCATAAACCTTGTAATCAAGATTGATTATTTCGTTAGTCATTGTATTGTTAGATCCCGTAACCTAGGAGCTTCTGATCTGGTAACAGATCTTAAAAATTGAAGATCCATAACTGTGCTTTTATTATATATATGTTGGTATTATGATTAGAAAGTGAGTTTGGTTACCAAAAAATTTTGATCCTTTACTGTTTGGAATACAATCCAAAGGAATCTTGTGTTACCAGTTAAAATATTGGTAGCAGAAGTTTTGGTAAAACATTAAGAAGATCTACTAGATCTTGTCCTAAAGAGAACATCTATTCTGCTAGGATATCTAGTATTTTAACATCTATTGAGAACTTCGGGTCTGTTAGATGTTATCAAAACAAGAATACTGCTGAAGCTTAGTAACTAGGAATTTAGGTTGCTTGGTCTCGTCTATACGAAGTTGCAGGTTTACTTTTTGTAGCGTCTTAGTTCATTGAATATTCAAAACTGGACTAGGTCCCGAGGTTTTTCTATAAGATTTTAGTTTTCCTCGTTAATAAAATTCTGGTGCGTGCTTTAATTTATTTTTGCATTATAATTGTGTTTATATTATAATTAAATAAATACACTTGTAAGTTAACGAGGCACTTGATATTGATCCTATAGTGTTTCGGTCTTGTACCATAACTATTATCAAGTGAACATCTTGTTGTTGTGTATCGATCTTGTATCTATAGTTTATCAAACAAGGTGTATTGTGATTCGACACCTGGCTTGATTTCTCACATTGTTAGGCCAGTCCGGACTAACCATGTTCCAAGTGGACATCGTGTTGAAATATTCCTCTAGTGATTGTTGCTTAAAGAGGTTTATACACGGTGGGTATTGAATAGGTTGTGATCAAAGAAAAATATTGTGGTGTACTTGGGTACCCTTGTCATTTCAGATGGATATATGCGAAGTGCAAGTACTGTAATCTTCTCAAAATTACAAAATATTAAATTTTTCATCAAGCCTTGGGGTATGCAGGAGTTTGGATATTTGAAAAGGGACAAGAAGATACTCACGTAAAAAATTGGTGATTTGAACTTGATTGAAAAGAACGGTGCTCTTCAGCTTGATCAACAAGATATAAGACTTCAAAGTTAAGTTAAGTTAAAATCTATTGAAACATGGAAGCTAGAAAATGACAACTGAGAGCACAATATAATAGTTTTAGATGGGGATATGCAAATACTTGTTAATTTTACCGGATGAGCAGTGCTAGAAGGAAGAAAAATACCATTGATAAGCTCCAAATAAAGGGAGCTGACTGTTTTGATTAAACTGTGATTAAATAAGAGATCAAAAACTTCTATATAAATTTGTGTACCTCTCATTATAGTGTGTCTATCTCTTTATATTTCTTGATTAAAGAAGAGATCATAAACTATGATTTTTTTTATATTTTCCCTTGATTGTTTCTGACAAGAAAAATTAGCTTGAAAGGGATTTCTCTGAAGAAAATGTATGAGGGGTTATAAAGAAGATGAATTGCAACAAATCTCCAGGTCAAGACAGTTTCTCAATTGAGTTTTATAAAAGCTGTTAGAGCATCATTAAACTGGATTATATGAACATGCTTATGATTTTCATAGGTATGGGTGTTTGATTGGAGATTAGACCGCTCTTTCATTACTTTGATACCTAAAAAAGAAGATTCTTGTACTCAAAAGGACTTTATGGCATTAAGTATCACAGGAAGTGCTTACAAATTTTTACCCAAAGTACTTGCAGAAAGGTTGAAAATGGTTCTGTCAAGTCTCATTTCGAATTATCAAGGAGATTTTATAAAAGAGAAACAAATTCTAGTTGGGGTTTTTATATCTAACGAATATGTAGATAACATGTCAAATATAAGACTCCTAGAGTTATTTGCAAAATATATATGTAGAAAACATTCAACAATGTAAACTGGAATGTTATTTTCTGTATTTTAAAAAGACATGGTTTTAAAGATAGGTGCATCTCTTGGATAAAATGGCGTTTGTCTTCTTCGCATATTTTAGTTATAGTTAACGGGGCATCTACGAAATAGTTTGAACCCTCAAAAGGTTTGAGATAAAGTGATTCTCTTTCACCTTACCAATTTATGCTAGTAATTGAAGTGTTATCCAAGCTTATGAATGATGCACCCGAAAGAGGCCAAATTAAAGTCATAAGCTATTAAGGATACCATACTATTCAAGGTAGATGATACATGCACAATGATTTCTTAATTACAGTTTGTTGATGATACCATACTATTCATTGATACTAATGAGATGGGGTAATTAGACTTCTCATTATTCTCTCTATTTTTGAATCTCTCACTGGTATGATATTGAATTAGGAGAAAAGTACAATGTTGATTGTGTGTGTTGATGGTGTAGAAGTTTTGGCCAAAGAATTAGGTTGTAGGACTAAAAAGCTTCCAATAAAATATTTAGGCCTTCATATTGGAGCTAGCTCAAGAAGTACGTATGTTTGGGACTGTGTCTTGGAGATAACTGAAGAGAGACTTACTTTTTAGAAAAAAAAAGTTTCTTAATAAGTCCGGAAGACTAGTTCTTATAAAGAGTTGCCTCTCAGGTTTGTCTATATATTATCTAACACTTTTTCATCTTCCAGTTTGCGTTGAAGAAAATAATTAGATTGATGCGAAACTTCATATGGGGAGCTGTCGAGGGAAAAAAAGAAGAAGAAGGCGTGGGTAGCTTGGGACAATGTTTGTACTCCAGAGAAATATGGGGGTCTAGGTGTGAAAAATCTCATAACTAAAAATAAAGCCTTGCTATCCAAATAGGTATGTAGATTTACAAGGAAGAAAAATGCTCTCTAACATAAGATAATGCAATAGAAATGTAAAGTTCATCAAAACATATCTATGTCATCAAATGACTTTTCAGCTACGTGTAGAAGTTTATGGAGAAACGTTATAAAAATTGTCCCTGAACTTCAAAGTCTTGTTACTTACAAGGTAATAAATAGAAGGATTATTATATTTTGGCATGACAAATGGATGGACAAAGGTTGTCTGAAAGAGTTATTTCATGTTATCTATAGAGATTGTTGAATAAAAAATGCAACCATCACTAAGGTGTCACTAAAGGAATGTGAAAAGATTTACTCAAAGATTATCTTAACTTTAATCAGCAACTAGAGTGAAATTTTCTTAAGAGGGAGTTGTATGCAGTTCTTGTCCTTGTGGCGGAAAATGACAAAGTAAAGGTTTATGAATAATTTCAACTCCAACGCATGTTATACATCTCTTGATGCTAAATTGGATGTCCACGGGTTCGAAAAACTTTTTTGGTTGCGAAGTATCTCGATCAAAGTGACCTTTATGGTTTGGGCTGTCTTTAATAACTTCCTCCAACCAGATCTATACGTCACAGAGGAGTGTCATTAGAGACTGAATATTTTGCTCTTTGTAACTATGAAGGATAGACGGCTAATCACCCCCGGTTAAGCAAATAATTGTGCTTTGATCTTGTGATTTAGAGTCCTTTAGATTTGTTGACAACAATCAAGGCCTGCATACTGGTTCATAGCATGTTGCCCGTGACTTTGTGTTTCTTTATAATGCAGACCTTTGGCTATTGCATTGTCCAGGTATATTTGACCGATATCCGGAACTTTTATCCGTCCTTCCTTCGCTTCCACTAACTTGGAAACTGTTATAAACTGAACAACTCTTATAGCTTGTCCAGGTTCCAGCCCTTGTAGTACCCAAAAAAAATTAGAGATGTTGATCTTCAAAGGTAAAGTTATTTACTTAAATGAGATTAAAAGCAAAATAACGTACGACATAACAACGTTATAATCATAAGGTTTCAAGTATAAGTTTATAAACTAAAATACTTTTATGTGATCGCTTTTTGTTTGAGTATGTAAAATATGGGTAAAATCGGGAAAAAAGTATTTGATGTGTCGTTAAAGGATTATTACAATATCACGACAAATGTTTAAATATTACTGAGTAAAGAGTTACATATGTGCCCTAACAATAATAATTGTATACATGAAAAATGAATTTTCTGCCTCACCAACCTATGTTTCCAGTCGGGGTTTTCTAAAAACATTATCGAAGATTTCCACTAAATTGAATCTGGTATTAATCTAATCCCGATTATAAAAATCTAAACTGATTATTCCTAATGAATCATGAACAAAACATAAAAATGTAATTGAGAAAAAAAATTTACAGATGGAATGGATAAGTAGCTCGTGAAAGAAAATGCGAAAGAGAAAAAGAAACATACAAGAAGACGAGAGACTTTGTTCTCGTGGGATGAGTTTCATTATATTTTGAAGCAAGACGTGCAACTCATGTTTTCACTTGCTAACGGTGGTTGATAGATGTTAAGTAAAAAAACAAATTAAAAAAAATCTTAACAGTGAAGACGGCCAATGATGGTCCTGTGACCCAAACTCTAATTAAAATTTCTTCGTGACCCAAACGCAACTCTTAAAAATATCCCTATTCTTAACAATTGAACAAACACAAGGTTTTAGTAACTCCGAGTTATTGTACCAGTTCTGATTGTCTACAACCTTAGACAACTTTTTCGTTTTAATCTATCAACATGCCAACATCTGCAACTGAGAATCATCATCTGAACAGTAGCAGCAAAAGACACCACAGAAAACTATATTGAAGGTTTACCTATTTTCTTATTTCTTTTAATGTTGATTAAAAAAATGTTACAATATAGACACCATATTCCATACATTTTAAGCATAAAGGGTTATTAATGTCATAGAAAATAATCCCAAATATAAATAAGAACACCGTAGAGTGTATATAACTTGAATAGTTTACTCCCGCGAGGAGCACCAGAATATCGAGGACATATGTCTATAAATACTATCCGAAACGGACGCACGTCGCAAATGCCATTTTTTTCTTCTTCTAAAAACCCGTAAGACATAATGTTTATTGGTTTTCTTTTTTAAGTTGTACATGAATAAGATGTCCTCCTACATATTTCAACACCTTTTAAAAAAAATTTTATCTATGACCCTACATAATTTTTTTTGTGCACAACATTTTCGTAAACGTTGCAACTTTATCAGCAACATCACATTTTTTGTTTTCACTTAAAACACCTCATGAAAGAGCAACATACAACTGCCCATAATTGAAGATATACTCAGGAAGATATATATCGCTGGTTTTGATTATTTGTCCTTGGGATTTACTGTCCGTGAATGCAAAACTCATACATACTGGAAACTGCTTGTATATCATCTTATACGACATATCAAGATTCTATGATGGGTTCGATGGTATCCTATGGATTAACACTCTCTTACCCGTTGATCAAAGAACTTATTGATCATAGTTCGGTATCGTCGCAAAAGATAATCTTGACATCAATATTTCTCAATAATATAGTAGGTGCTCCTAGATTCAGTTTCAATATATGAGGTAAACCACTCGGGGATGTTCCATTCTAGTATTCCTGCTGATAGAGGTTATAAACATTATTTTGCACAGAATCAAATGCATAATATGCATCCTATTCACAGGAAACATACTAACCACTCGATCATTTAACTTCTCCACAAGCTAATTAAATAGTGTGGTCATTGTTATTTTAACTAAGCAATCCTGATCCTTAGAACTATCTTCCAAGTTGGAAAAGATGACATCTTTCATTTAAGACACAAAATTTTCACAACCTTGGGAATGGCCATATTATTTGGAATCTTTGTCATGTTATTTCCCAAAGAAAGTTTAATCCCAACACTAACTCGAATAAAAAGTTGAGAATAAATATACCATTCATTGCACACATATTTATCTTCAGGTGAAGAATCTCTACGTTTCTCGTGATTTCATTAGACACAAATCGACTATTTATCCCTTGTATATTTTGGTACAACTATGAACCTAGAGAATGTCACGTCCATGATGAGAATATTAACACTAAACAACTTGTCGATATCCTTTATATCTCTCATAATCCTATAAAATGTCTCAAATAAAGACTGATGTGGCATGGTAGCTTCACCACATAATTACATTATCTTGAAGAAAAAGGTTAGACAAACTGTTCTTTTTATCGATCTTACATGTTTATATTGCTCTTTGTATAAACGGAAGCTTAAATCGTGAGTGTGATTTCTTTCTTTAGGTAGTATAGTTGCTGCAACTCTAGATGTAATTGTTGTTATGGAAATGCCACTCCTTTTTTTAACGGTCGACAAAATAGCACGACAGAAAATATCTTTCTGGTACCTGTTGGACCATCTATAAAGAAGATTTTACTTCTTTTCTTCCGATGGATCCCATAATTATATCATAAGCCATGGATTGTTCTTCCTTCAACCTATTTACATCATATCTTCTTTAGAAACATGAATGAATACTTCTTCTTCGATCAAATCAGACATCTATAATGAATACTTGTTAAGTTGTTGAAGTAGTAGATCCAACTTTTTAAGAAGGCGGTCTAATAAAAATGCATAACTTGTATCTCTTGACTCAAACACTCCTCAACCATGTCATTGATGAACTTTCCCAATAACTTTATAACACAAGCATATTATAAAAAAAATCAATATGCTAACAAAAAGGCTTATCAAAGCAAACGATATCTTGCTTGTTGCTGCTTCAACAATTCATTCACTCACCCTTGTCATTCTCAAACGGTCCTTATTCCTCGGTTGCACTTTTAAAGGTTCAACATCTTTTGCCATCAACTATTAACAACATATTTTTGAATGAATTTACACACCTAACATGCATGAGTATAACTATTAGAAACAATCGTTCAACTGCAATACGATACAAATATACCCTACTCTCGTTTTTCCTCTCTTCCGCTCCTTGTTTTGTTATCCTATCTATATCGTTCTGGAAATTCTCGATAGAACAATTGTGTAACCATAAAATCACCGATATCTGTCACAAAATACTCTGTCAATATAATTTTAGAATTAGATTCATTTGTAAGGATTTCATCAATTGTTTGATGTTCATACCACATAACACTCTTTTGGTCGTGTAGATACAGGTGTAACCGTTCAACTGACCGTTTATTGCAAATCTATATATACTCTAGAATGCTATGGGAAACAAGCTCAAATACAAGTTTAGGAATACTCTAGAATGTATGTAGCTTAAGTAGTCTACTCCAACAAGGAGAACCTATTGAAGTACTACTTCCACTTGAGATTTTAACCTTTGCCTAAAACCTAGAGGAATGAGTGATTATTCCAACTTGAGTGTTACCAGTAAAGTAATACTTTTTTTTTGTTATATATGGATATTGGCATTTTAACTTAGTAGTGATTTCATCTCTAGTTGAATGTGGTTGTTAGAATTTTAACACCTACAACCATTATGAACGTTTTCTCCAAAAGTTGCTAACCAGTCCTAAAAAGGATTCTTACTATCAAATAAAATATATGGTTAACGGGGCATTGCTTCATAATAATTCTTTTTTTTTTGTATTATTACTAGGTCTCGTGCCATAACGGCACGGGAAAGGATATGTGTTCCAAATATATCCATCAATTCATACATGTCGTAATTGTTTGAGAAGAATCGAACCGTCGATCCAGGTCTACATGTTTGAGGAGTTGGTTAATAAATATGTTCTTATCCTCGAATCTTTGAATATTGTGTATGTAAGTCATACAACCCTTTGGGACAAACATAGTTAATCATTAGAGAAAATCCTATGGGCAGTAGAACATTACTTCGTTCACTACTTCTAAAATATATCATCAAAGGTCATTCACCAAACTTGTAATAAACCTAAAAACACCTAAAATTACTTTCTGTTAGCATTGAAATTTAATTTTTCTTTTTGATATAAATTGCTGGGTTCCTAATTTACATAGATTTGTGTTTATTCATTTTCCTAAAGTTTATAATAATATTTAATTCTTGATCCATTTATTTTCTTGTCTCTTTATCTATTATCATGAACTATTTCTCAAGCATGCATAATTACACGAAGTTGGGGAGAAATGACAAAAACAAAAATCATGACAAAAAGGGGAATAAAGAGAGATGTGAGAAACTGAATCGATTACAATTAATTCACGCGTAGCCTCTTATAATCCCATGAAGTATGGGAGAAATAATGACAGAAACAGAAAGCATGACAAAAAAAGGGAATAAAGAGAGATGTGAGAAACTGCACCGATTACAATTAATTCGCGTGTAGCCTTGTGTTTGGTAATTTTTTTATAGGTTTCATTTTTCTTCCTTCCCCCTACCCGGTAAATCATAAATCACATCATCTTTTTTTTTGAAAAATCTGGCCTTTAAAATTGTTTTAATTTTAAAAAATAATAAAAAAAGTAAATTGAAAACTAAAATCAAATTAAAACAAAACAAAGGAAAATTAACCAAGAGTGACTAAATAATTTACCTATCTTAGGATACCTTTTCTCACCCTACTACCACTACTTCTTCCACCACCATATTATCGTCACCACTCCACCAGTCTCACCAATACCCTCCACCATTATCCCCACCGCCGATCCACCACCACCACCCACCATCACAACCACCATTAGTGCTTAATTTACCTATATTAGGAACCCTTTTCTCACCCTACTACCTCTACTTCTTCTACCGCCACATTATCGTCACCACTCCAGTCTCACCAATACCCACCACCATTATCCCCACCACTTCCCACCATCACAACCACCATTAATGCTTACTAATATGGTTAATATCAAATAAATTTATCATGTATCAACAAAAAAATATTCATCTGATTAATTAAAGAAACATTTATTATGAAATATCAATTGAACGTTTATTATTAATTTTTTATTAAACGTGATCATTTATAGCGGTAGACTTATGTTCTGCTAGTAAAAGTTTGATCATTCTTTATCTAGCCTAACTTGTCCAAACTTTGTTTTGTATTCTGGAAATGTGACGAATTTTATTTTAATACTAAAAACCGTGATTTATTCGATGGGGTACTATAAATAGCTGGGATGCCATTTGCGTGATCCAGGGTTCATGATCATATTGTATTATATGATTTAGTATCCTCCTCAAAATATTTGTGTTTTGTCCTTACCAGTTGTGCTAAAAACAGCCAACTACATCTATCAAAATAGAATGTTGTCATTTTGTAAAGACACAAAAGTATTATTGTCCACTACTATTCACTAACATCCACCACAGTACGTAAAAACTGCCACACCCACTATTTTTTCCACCACCAGTAATTTTACCACCTCCAACACTCACAAATACCCGCCATTGTTTCCACAATCCACTGCTTCTTTCACTACCACTATTAAAAATTATTAATATAATTCTTAACTGGGGTCACTGTAGTAAAATGGTAAAGTCATTGTGTGATGATACCAATTACCTGAGTTCGAAACTCGCCAACACCAAATTCTTTACCTATCAATATATATATAGTTTAATACACTTATTTATTAATAAAAATATGTATTTATTAGATTCATTAAATGAATATTTATCATGAAAAATTAATTAATCATTAATCATGAGTAATTTATATAGGACACTAATTAATAAAATATTTATAATGGTCAGTTGAAAAAACCACGACCGTAAATTTATCCCTTCTAGTCAAATCTCGACCGCTCTTTATCTAACCTAACATAGCTAAGCTTTGTTTTGTATTATAGATTAAATTAAACAGCAAGCGGAGAGATCCCAAATGGCCGGCTAAGGTTGCATTGCTCACCCACCTAATGAGTGAGTACACAAATGTACAATCTACCAAAATAGCTCTTTGCTCTCGAAAATGCAAGTGAAAAAAGATCTTTTAATAAGGTCCAAGATTGAGAGCAAAATCTCTCAATTAGATTGGATTTGGTATATACTTTATATACCAAAAAATGGAAAATGAATCTGGTCTACCAAATTGGTGTTTGTGATCCAAAATCACAATTTTTAATTGTAACAGCCAAATTAAGTTGCTTCACAAGAACACAACATTATTAAGATATCACATGTTACATTCCATTCGTAACCCCGGAAAAGAAGATCTAATTAAAACTAAGAATGAATATTAAGCTTTTCATTTTATTATTGTCACATGAGTATATATAAGTATTTAAGCATGAGAACACTTTGTTTTGATCTCTGATTGTTCCTTCACACTCTGTTTATTTAACATTTTGACAGTTTAATTCTTCTCTTTTAGTAGTGATGTTTATAGTTTTAATTGAGATAAGTTGGGCAAAAAGTAAGTCAGATCTTAGACATTTTAGTCTTACAGTTTGATGTTTATGTTTTGTTGCTTAATATGCCCCTGTTTAATCTCTTTACTGGTAAAAACTTGCCGAATCAAGCCAAGACTAAGTGAGAGCATCTCAAATCTGGCTGAGTTCAGTTCTGAATATAAAATTTCAGGGTCCGACAATGAAAGCCTTTTTTATGATCCTTTTTTTGATGTGTCACACAACTCCCACATTTTTATAGTTAGAGCCGTGCTAGACTCACGGAAATTTGCACCTCCAAATAGACTCCGTGATCCTTGTATTTGGATAATAAAAGTGTAAAGTAGCCCCTACCACATGAGTCTACCGGTGTAAAATCCGGAATTTTTGTTTCTGTCGATTTAGAGTTTTTGTTATAGTTATTTGTTCTGGTCGTGCAGCGACCGAAAACGAAAAACTCTAGTTTGATTTGATTTTTTAAGGCTACTCAGATGATACCAAATTCCCAAAAGAAGCTATCAAACCATGTCGGTTTGAAGGATGGTTCTTGTTTAGTATGGATAAATCGCCATTTTAGATGGCAAACCTGTTGCAGTCTTGCAATTGTTAAAAGAGCAACTTCTCAAGATGACGACTTTTGCTTTTCCCTTTAAAAAAGTACCGCCATAATTTTACCTCGCGGAACTACGGATCTTCAGCTTATCGCAATTTAGACCACATAAGCCGTAGCTCTGTGTCTCTATTCATGTGACAGATTGATTGGAGGGAGCACATATAAAACGAATGTCGTTTTAGATTGCTAATCGCGCTTACAGTATAATACCTATACCGTAATTGTGTTGGATTGAAAACTTGATACTGAAGTCACCAAGTGTCAGTGTATACATCATATTACACGTGGGACTTTCATTACTAGTGTGGAGTGTTCCTTCAGAAAATGAGAAAGTGGCCCAATGGTTTGTTTTTAGCATCCGAATTACGTTGGAAGAAGGTCTTTTTTTGATTCAAAATATGTAGCATCTACTAAATGAGTCTCGTGCAAAAATCCAACGATATTTACAACACTAACTTCTAAAACAGTTTCCGGTAGTTTGTAATTGGAAGTTGAAACATCTTTTTCCTTGCTAAGTGTGTCTCGTTTTAATATTGAAACTGGAAGTTGGAAAATAGCGAGCATCCATAAAGACAAAAATCGCATATGAAAAATGTCTTTCATTTCTCTCTTTTTTTGTTTTTTTTTTTAACACGAAAAGATAGCTTGAAGAAACTTAGCCACCACAAAGAGGTGGAAACAACCGAAAATGATTTACATTCCGCGGGTGGGATCCACACTAAACCCACCCCCTATAAATCCGCCGGGTCATTAGGTCTCTGCAATTTTGTGATTTGCGGGACAACCCGCGTTATTGGGTCCGCGGGATGTCTATCACTTTCAGGAAACAACTCAGGGAATACAACTACAAGCCCAAGTCCGATTACATTATTTACCATTATTTACGGCAGTTCTCTGCATTTCTCACATAGTTAACCGGAGCTAGAGGATTTTTTTTACGGAAAATGATGTATTGAAAGAAACTTTAGTTCAGTACATGAGTTCTATCCTCAAAAAGTTGTGCTTTAATTTCTACAGGAGAAGAATTAGACCAAGCTATAGAGAATGTCTAGAGAGAATGTCTGCTACTTTATTACCCTCTTTAGGAATGTATGAACATTTCTAAGAGTGAAATCTACTAAAAAAAACTTTGAAAATCCTTTATCATATTAAGGAGTTGCCAATCGATTGAAGCTTTATTGTTAACTGCTTCCACCACTGTCTTTGCGTCAAGTTCAAAGTGCACTTTCTTCAGCTTTAGCCTTTGTGCCAAGTCCACAGCTTCCCACAAACCCATGCACTCCGCTTGCTCTGCATTTCTAATTTTCTTCAAGTAGATGCATTCTTCTGCTTGCTGCTCACCTGCAAAATTTTGAACCATTAGACCAATCCCACCAGTTTTGTTAGAATGCAAATAAGAGCCATCGACATTAATGGTAACAACATCCAAAGGTGGAGGAGACCAGTGCACATTTCGTCGACAAACCCTAAGCAGTAATATGGGGCATGTTATTTTGTGCTAAGTGTTCACTGATGAAGCTACGAGATCTTAAAATAGTTCTTTTAGGACTAGGATTAATATTCTGAAAGGCTTTATCACATTTGTCAGTCCATAAGCACCACACAATGATAGCTCTTTTGTAGATATCATCTTTTGTAATCCTCTTAGTATGAAGATCATCAAACCAACTTCTTGTCCAATCTGAGAAGGAAATAGAACCATTTGGAGACCAACCAGGGATAGAGAACCAAACAACTCTAGCTAAGTTACACTCCATTAATACATGAGATGGAGTTTCCTACATTTCTTCACATAAGGGACAAACATATTCAATTCCAGGTATTTTCGTGCTTAGAATGTCTCTTGTTGGAAGAAGAGTTGAAACAACTTTCCATAAGAACTGCCTTATTCTGGGAAGTAAATGCAATTTCCACAATGTTTTGTAGATCTTGATCATTCTCGGCCCCACAGATTCTGAAGTATCTTATTCGTCATACATCTTCCTGTAGGAATATTTTAGTGAGAAAACACCATTTCTTTCAAGTAACCAGACTAGCCTGTCATCTTGAGTGTTGTAAATCCGTATATCAGAGATAAGTCTGACAGTGCTGGACTTAAATAGCTCTTGAAGAATATTTAAATATCCCAGGAACTGTTTTCATCATCGAAAAGTTGATGCACATATTTATAACGTTGATAAGAAGTACAACCTTGCTTTGGAACTGGAGGATTCAGTAAAGCTTTGATCCATCTATGCTTCCAGATTAAAATCTTCTTGCCGTTACCCAGGCACTAACAACTGTGTTTTTGAATAAATGCTAACTCCGAGCTTAGACTTCTCCAACTCCAGGTTGAGTTAGTCTTCTTCTTCTTCAAGTTAAAGAGATCTTCATCTTTAAAATATTTAGCTTGAAGCGATTTGGACATCATAGATTCAGTATCAGAGCAAAGCTTCCAAGATGATTTCGCTAACGAAGCTCTATTAAAAATGTGCATATCACAAAATCCTAATCCTCCTTCTTCCTTTGGTTTCTGAGTTCTTATCCAAGAAATAATGTGGTTTCCTTTGCAAGTTTTTTTTATTTTTCCAAAACTATTGTTGTTTAGAGCTCATCTTTTTGATAGTAACATCAGGAAGTTTGAAACTTGTCATGTGATGGATTTGAACCGCATTCGAGACATTCTTTATCATCACTGATCTAGCTGCTTCAGACATGTTACTGACATTCCAGTTAGAGAATTTGTGATCCATTTTGTCATAGAGAATAGAAAAAGGAATACGTTTTTTCCTGCCCACAAAAAAAGGTAAACCAAGGTACTTCTCATCTTAGATATTAAGATATCTGACTTGTAAAGTGCCACTGATAGATTGAAAAACATCAGGATCAAGATTAGAACTAAAGTAAACTACTGATTTATTGAAATTAATCAGTTGTCCTGAGCATAGTGAAAATTGGTGAATCACTTGAAGTAGTTTTTGAATTTGAGAATCATTAGCTTTATAGAATAAAAGACAATCATCTGCAAAAAGAAGATGGTTAATCTTTGGTGCTGAGTGAGAACTTTTCATACCTGTCAATTGACCCGTTTTCTCACAGTAAGCTAAATACCTTGAGAATGATTTCATTGCAAGGATGAAGAGGTAGGGTGACAAAGGATCACCTTGCCGAATACCACGTGAAGGCTTGAATGTTGGTGTAGGAGAACCTTTTAACATGACTTCAATATGGGTTGTAGAGATACATTGTGAGATCAGTTGACGAAACTTTTCTGAGAATCCAAACTTTTTAAGAATATCCAGTAAGAATCCCCACTCTAATCTATCAAACGCCTTGGACATGTCCATTTTAAGTGCAAGATGACCACTTAAACCTTCTTTTTTCTTCTTAGCTTGGACAATTTCTTGTACTAAACATATATTCTCTGAGATTAATCTTCCTGGGACATATGCTGATTGCATTGGAGAGATAATTTTTTGCAATATGTTTCTTCATCCCCAAGGCAATAATTTTTGAGATAACTTTATACACTGTGTTACACAATGCTATTGGACGAAAATCTTCTGGTTTATTAGCTATCCAAACTTTAGGAATCAAAGAGACTCTTGTGTAATTTAACTGTTGAAGAAGAAACCCAGAACGAAAGAAGGATTTAATCATTTTGCATACATCTTACTTTACCAATTTCCATTAGGTTTGGTAGAAGCCAGGCGGAAAGCCATCTGGGCCTAGAGAAGTCCATGGTTCCATTGTCATTAGAGCTTGAAAGATTTCATGCTCTGTAGGGATAGCTTCAAGTTCTTCATTGTCTTCTGTGGAGATACACTGAGGTATATTTTTGAGAAAGTGCTTGCTGTCTGGAGGATTTGATGTAGATATAATACCTTGAAAATGATTTCTTAGAAGATCAAAAAGAGTGTCTCTGTCATTGCACCATGTTCCATCAAGAGCCAAGAGGGAATCAATCATGTTTCGATATTTCCTACGATTCATTCTAATATGAAAATACCTTGAATTCATATTCATCTCATTATAGAATTGGTCTCTGGCTTTCTGTATGTTTGATCGTGCTTGAATATCATTGAGCCTTCTAACTCCAGCTTCCAAATTGATAACATCTTCTGTGTTTAAACTGTTCAAATCTGCAGCTTGCAAAGTATTTATCTCTGACTGAAGCTGGGTAATACGCTTATTAATGTTACCAAAAGACTCTTTGCTCCTCAGGGACAAAGTTTGCCTTGTATTAGATAACTTATTGGAAAGAAAAAAAAGCATTAGAACCAGTGAAATTAGCAGAACAAGTAGACTTAATATATTCAGAGCAAGTATCATGTTTGAGCCAATGCTCAAAAAACTTCCAGTTTCTACCTGACACACTATTTTGTCTAGAGATTTCTAACAATATAGGTGTATAGTCTGAGCCATTTTGGTGTAAATGTCTAAGAATAGAGTATGGGTAAGTTAGGTACCAATCACAATTACCTAAGGCTCTATCTAACCTAGACTTGATATGACCAGTACCATGTTTGTTACTGGTCCAAGTAAATGGGTTCCTACAAAAACCTAAGTTTGTTAGGTCAGAATCTTTAATTAGGTCTAGGACTTCACTTGAGGTTATATTATAAGCTTCAGAGTTTCTAACACTATGAGATAATGTGATAATCAGATCACCAATAAGAACCCAAGGTTTGTTGATAGAACTACTAAGGTTTATAATAAAAGACCATTGATCAAATTTTTCATGGGTGTAAGGTGTACCATAGACGCAAGATAAGTACCATTCCCCTTTACTTGGATCATTGATAATACATGCATGTAACATTTTATCATCTTGATGAACAATGTTTAGAGAGAAACCATCTTTCCATAAAAACAGTAAGCCACCAGCTAAACCAACTGACGGAACAAAAACTTTGTTTGGCATTCCTAAGAAATTAGAAAGATTAATGATTCTACTATCATTTATCTTAGTCTCATAGATGAAGATTATATCAGGGTTGTGAAGATTATTAAGATAGAGGAGATAATCTCTTGTATCTTTGCCTAAAAAGCCTTGACAATTCCAACTTAATATTTTCATATTGAATTTTTTTTTGGAAATTAGGGATTATATTGTATTTAATTCTATGAAAGACCGTAGACAAAACTTGAAGATTAAGAAAAGATAAAAAATAGAATATATTACGAGAACAAAGTACCAGAATGTTGGAAGCAGCAACAACCTCATCCATTGCATGGGAATACTCCTTTGCGTTATGCTCTCCTTCATCAATCAGATCGTGCTCCATACCATCAAACTCAATAATAGATGAATTCCTTTCAGTATTTTTCTCATTGATGTTATGAGGCTCAATATTCTGATCTATAGAGACATTATCATCATCCTCAGAGTTTCTTGATCTTTTTGGTCTTCTAGTTTCTTCATGATCATCCCCTTGCTCAGCCAACTGTTTTTTTGCTTCCTTCACAAATTCTTTGAATTAACAGGTCCAGATCATTGCAGATTTCAACCCTATAAGCTTCAGCCAACTCATGACAATATTTAATGTACTGATCATTTGTGTATCTTCTAATCTTTAAATCATGGGGAACATTAACACATTCCTCTTTATTATGATCTACTGTTAGACAGTGGGGACATAAGTTGTTTGGTTGTCGTTCCCAATCATATCTTACCCAAGTAACACCTCCAGACCTTGTGTTCCACCAACCACCTCTGAAAAGGGTTTTGCCTAAGTCTATCTTTACTCTAGCAGATATCATGCTCCCAAATGTAGGTCTACAGTTTTCAGGATTAGTCCAAATCTTTGGACCCAATTCTACCAAGGCTTCATTAATAACTTGAACTGAGTGATGCTCTAGCAGTAAGTTTTTGAATTGGATAGTCCATTCTTGATGAGTAAACTTCCATTCTTTCAAAGGGATATCATCATCATAATTTGAAGGTTGAGGTGAGACTTACAAACATTCCAAGGGATTCTTTTGAGAACAGCTTCCATAAATTATTTTGAGGGAAACTTGAAAAGAAAGATGTTTCTGTCCAGAGCACGAACCTCTTTAAATTTATATGGATTCTAGAGACTCTTTAGTTCCTTCCTAACCAAATTTGTTTCCATACGATCTTCAACAAACAGTTTACCTATCAAGGTGTGACCTCGTTCTTCAGTTGCAACCGATAAAGCTTTCACTGAACCAACTGCTCTTCTTTACTTCATAACAGAGATGTCACGAATGTTAGCATTTTTTAGTTGATTGGTGATAGCAGAGACATGGTTTTTAGATGAAGATGCCATTGTATTCCCTTGAGAATAATGCAGAGTAAATTCTATAAAATGATGGTGACTAAGTCCCCACTTTTTTTGGTTATATAGAGTGAAGGTAGCGGCTGAAGAACCAAAATTGGTTATAGAAAAATAAGGGAGATCTTTTATTTTTGTATAGTCTATAACTGTGAAGACTAATAACGAATATTTGGCATTAAAAGAGAATAATATTGACTTAGAAAGCGTAATATACACTTTGATATTTTGCTGATAAACATAAACTGCATTGAATGGATATAAGAAGTACGGCGGAATGGCCGCTGAGAAACTGTAATGCCTCCAATCACGGGTTTTCAAATTTTAATTTTTTTGCGATTTGAAAGACATTGTTGAAAAGACTCGAATTGGAAGAACTGAGTTAACAAGCTGACTATTGTAAAGAACAGTTGTGACATTGAAATCATATAGATGATTTACTGCAAAATACTGGAACATACTGTCGGAATCCGCCATGAGAATGATGGTCTGCAAAACTGCCGGAGAAGACGATGTGCATACTGCTTTTTATTGGAACAATACTGTTGGAACGAGGAGAAGAATAAACTAGGTACAATAATGGATGCCGCCCATGATTTAATGAAGGATGAGGCACTGCAAGAAAATTTAAGAACTTTAGAAAAATAATAAGACTAAATAGAAATATAAGAAAAAAAGAAGAGCAATACATGGTGAAAAAATGGCTACTTGAAAACAGTAAATATGGAAGAAGATAAGTTAGGACTAGGGGTGCACATATCCTACCCTTACCTGCCACCCTATCCTACCCGTCACAATTTTTACCCGTATCATATCCTACCCGATATTGACGGGTAGGGTGACGGTTAAAATTTATCTTATCCGTCGTCAAATGGGTAGGGTGACGGATAAAACCCGAAATTATCCTACCCTACCCGCTTAACCGCCTAATATATGTAAAGACCAAATAATCCCTGTCCTTTCTTCTGTCTCGTGTCCATTGTACCGTTATTTTAAAACAAACAAGGGGTAAAATGTTAACTCCATTTCTTTTGTCAAATCGATCTAAATATAACCGGAAAGTTATCATTTCTCGTTTTCTCCCTCAACCATTTCTTCCACCCAGTTCTTTTTCAATAAAATCTCAGGTAAATCTTTGAAATACCCGAAATCATCCATGGCTTTGAGATTAATAGCTAGGGTTTGAGGATGATTCTTGTGAAGCTATAACGCAGAAGCATAAAACCCTTCTTTATCAGATTTACCAGTACCTCTCACACCTCTCAAGTTACATATCAAATTCAAAGCTGTTAACGGATCTCGTTTAGAATCCTCTCCTCGGTTGATTCAAGGTAAGATCTATCTTCAAAGTTGATTTTGTTTCATTTTATTTTTTTGTGTTAAATTGATTGAAAAAATCATAGGGTTTTACGATTTCATGCATGTTGTAGGATACGATATTAGGTAATCTTAATTGATTAGGACAGTTCCAATATATGATTGATTAGACATAGTTCCAATCATATCTAATCTTAATTGAGATTATTGATGTACATTATTTGATATGAATTTGTTGCAGAATACGAGGAATCTGAGTGTGCAAATTCCTGATTCGAAATCCAAACTAATTTTCAGGTGAAAATTCACTAAACCCATATTTCCTTTTCCAATTTTTTACCCAAATACTAGGAGGGTTTTGTGTAGTTGAAGTAATTTTTATGTAGGGTTGCTCATTTTGTTGTTAGGAAGTTAAGCTATAATGTAGGCTGAACTTTCAGCTTGTTGGGTACCCTTATCTGCTGATACTTGATTGTGTTAATTCTCATCTGCTTTTAATGTTTCGAATGTTATTATGCATGGTTTAGTTTAGAACGTTATGGGTGGTTTATCTCTATTTCTTAGTTAGATGAATCCTCTAACGAAATATGTTCACAGTTTTATCTCTATTTCTTTTTTTACTTTCATCTTTTGTTTGTCTGATCTTGTTCTTTACACACCCAATTTCGTTTGAATAGAGACCCTAATTATGAAATTGTATCCTTTTAACCTCAAGAGAATGAATCTGCACGGATTTATGTGATATACACCAATACTTGTCTCTAGATCTGTTGTCGTAGTCTCTTGGCAGTTCAATTGTTAGGTGCCGAGGCATTTGAGGAAGCTCAATATTGTTTCACCCTGGAAATTGATATGCTATGCTCAGTAGCATTTGGGAGTGAACTATTGTAAATATATGGTCATAACCATAGGTCATATATAGTCCATTGAAAAAATTAGGTTCATACTGGATTGGTGTTGTGGTTGTCAATCATCAACCATCTGATTATATTATGTATAAACAATGTCATAAAAGCAAACAAATTTGTTGTCAGCTTTGTTTATTTTCCTTGAACCAGAGCTTTGTGTTTTGTTATGGATTTTTTTTTGAAAAATTGGTTGTCTCGGATATAGCAAACTGGTTGGCTTTTAGTTCTTGTATTGTAATATTGATGCCATTGAATTTCTTTTGAGACTAGTCTTCACATCAGGAAAAGTCAGTAAACATGGTTAGTTTGTGCAGGCTTAGTGTGAGGAAACATGGTTGAGATTATAGAAGTGATGTCAATGAGACCTCTTATTCCCTCTCAAGCTGCATCTCAATCTGTGCAACGAAGGGCCAGTGCTGTTGCATCTCCGCCACCTCCACCTCCACCATCTTCTCAACTTGAGGTCAGAGAAAGTATGAAGCGGAAGAGGACATCTTGGGTATGGGGGCATTTCAAAAAGAATGTTGATGAAGCTGGTATTACATGGGGGAAGTGTAACTACTGTGAAGGTGGTAAATATAAGGCTGGTGGTAAGGAGTATGGAACATCAAATTTGAACTATCATTTTACTAAGTGTCAAAAGTATTTGGATACATTAGAATTTGCACAGTTGGAACAACACTCTCTCGGTCAGCCTAGCAATATGAGAGATGAGTAGCAAACAGTTGGGGTTACGTTCTGTCAAGATGCATGTAGGAGATCCTTGATAAAGTTCATTATCACAGATGAACAGTCTTTCCGAATGGTTGAAGGAGAAGGATTTATAGCATTTTGTAGATATCTTGAGCCGAGGTTCAAACTTCCATCGCGGATGACCGTCTATCGTGATATCTGCAGACTTTTTGTGAGTGAAAAGGCTAATTTGGTGAATTATTTCAAGATGAACAAGGTCAGAGTTTGGCTCACAACCGATACTTGGACATCCATTCAGAACTACAACTACATGGTAGTTACTGCTCACTTTATCGATGACCACTGGAAGTTACACAAAAGAATCATATGTTTTTGTTTAATCACTAGTCATGCAGGTGAGCACATTGGAAGAGCATTGGAGAAATGTTTGATAGAGTGGGGGATGGAGAGAGTGTTCACCATTACTCTTGATAATGCATCTGCAAATAAAAAAGCAATTGAATATGTCACAGAGAAAGTTGTAAGTTGGGGATTGTCAATTGTTGGAGGTAAACATTTACATGTCAGGTGTGATGGACACGTATTAGCTTTAGTTGTTAAGGATGGGTTGAAGAAGTATCATACTTCAGTGCGTAGAGTCAGGTCAGTGGTTAAATATGTCACGGACTCTCCTGCTAGAATGAAGAAGTTTTTAGATGCCTTATTTATTGAAAGAATGGAATACAAAAAGGGATTAGTGTTAGATGTGAAAACAAGATGGAACTCTATTTACTTGATGTTGGATGCAGCAGAAAAATATGAAAAGGTCTTTATAAGGCTAGGACGGTCAGATAAATCATTTCGTGAGAGATTTATCTTCGATATTCCTGATGAACCAGTAATGGGTGATAATGTTGATGATATTGACAGTACAGATATTACCGATGAGTTAGAATCCAGTTCTTCTGATTCTGATGCTCCTGAAGAACCCTTATCTGGTCGAAGAAAAGCCAAGAAGAAAAAGCCTCGCATGCATGCTCCTGAAAAGTATGACTGGGCTAATGCTCGAGTCCTAGTTCAGTTTCTACAGGTATGTTAAATCTCATTCTCTTTAAACTTGGGAAAATCAGTTGGTTCTCGAGTATGACAGAAGTCACCTTAAAACAACTTCTAAACATACTTTAAATTTTGAACTTTTTAATCTCTTGTTATTGATGTGACTGTTCCAACATAATGGATTTATCCCCAATAGAACCACATTTCTGGTATATGATCAATGAATATATATGTTGTAGACACTAGTTGAGAGACATATCATTTGGGGTTATAATTCTTTATTCACCGCCCATATGCCCACAATATCGCAGATAGCAGGAATATATGGGGTGTGATTCGTGACTTCCTCATTTTCTTATTATACTGTGAACTTATTATATTGTGTCCAAAAATATGGTTGAATAATCGGTATTTAGTATAGGTGAAAATCCCATCTTGTCTAAGTTGTCTCTTTGTTCTACTTACATGATGTATGATCCAAAGCATAGAACTGGTATTGAACGAAATTTGAATAAATTAGCATTTTTGTTTTGTTTTGATGCTTCCGAGTTAACAAGAGAACTCGGAATTCAGAACAAGAGTTATTTATCATTTCTTGCCTCGTCCGTGTTTATTTTTTTTCACATTTTCTAGACAACTTTTGATGCTTACTTAGATAACAATTAGAACTGTTTCTACAAGTATTTTTTGAAGCCACTGTAGAGTTTTCTGGTTCTACTATGTCACTTCGCATACATTTTTGGAGGAAATTTGTGATGTACGTGGAGAGTTAAATGAATGGAAAAAAGCTCATTATGATCCTCACTTAAGCCATATGGGTGAGAAGATGTTACTTAAATACAACAAGTATTGGGGTGAGTATAAGAACATGAATCCTTTATTGTTTATTGCGGTGCTTCTTGATCCAAGATAAAAAGAACGTGGACTGCAAGTAATACTAGAAGACTTGATTATGCATGATATTCCTTGGATGAAACAAAGATTGGTAAAAAATTGGTTAGATAAAGTGAAAGAGGATTTTAATGAATTATTTACAGCTTATAAGGCAGAATATGCAGGTGTAGGAAGTGTGTTAGCCTCGTCAGAATCTGTAGGTGAAACTGGTGGTAGTCCTAGTCAAGAGAGCTCTAGTTCTAGTTCTATGTTACATAGAAAGAGAAGATATAAGGCCCATAGAGAAGAACGTAAAACCCAATTGTCTACAATGGAGGATTTTGATAAATCCAAGGTGGAAAGATACTTATCGGAGCAGATTTACTCACCAACAAAAGACAAGAAAGAAGGTTCAAAGTTTGATATATTGACTTGGTAGAAAAGCAATGCTGCAAGATTTGATATTCTGTCACTTATAGCAAGAGACATACTTGCTATTCCCGTCTCTTCAGTTGCAAGTGAATCCGCTTTCAGTACCGGAAAGCGAATACTTAGTCATTTCCGAAGTCCTTTGAGACCCCGAACTGTGGAAGCATTGATTCTCCTACAGAACTGGTTGAGGACACCGATTGATATGGATCCATCTACACTTGGAGCTGAAGAGAAGGAGGATGACGTCTTAGAGTCAGTTATGGAACTTGCTGCTATTAAATTTTACATGGATACTTCTAACTCATTATACTACTAAGTACTAGCTACACTACCAACTTTCCCTGCTCATTCGTTGTATGTAAATACACTATACTTATACTACCTACCTCAGTACATTGAGATTCTCAATAGTGGTTAATCTACAGAGATAGTGGATACATTATACGTACAGAACTATAGATGCATAGTGATATCTTGAAACATACAGTTGATTGCCTGAGTTCATAATGATTAGAGGTACCCCACCGCATTAGACTGTTGCTGCTGAATAGGGTAAATCCAGAACATCAAATATGGATACATCATACATCTATGAGTCATGACACGAAGTATAACAACTTAGAAGTTCATACTCAGATGCACACAGTAGAGTGCATGAGAGCATGACACGCTAGGTTACTGTCATTGAAACGTTTGCATAAATTATCTACCTGCTCGGTAGTTACTTTACATTTTCAACAGTCGTATATATACATTGAAGCTTGACTTGTTGGGATCTGATACATGACCAACTGATTCCATTTATTTTTGATACAACTGATCTGTTATAACTGTTTGTAGTAATATCTCTTCTCATGATTCCGCATTGTTGATATGTTATGCAGATTTATTCGGTAATCTTAGTGCTTATTCCATCATCGTAGATGATGATTGAAGGTCGTAGGAAGAGCTTTTGGTGATGATATGAAGAACATGGAATTATGTTGGGATTCATCGTTGATTTCAAAAGAATAGAACACTTGTTTCTTGAGACTACAAATGACTTTGTGCCTAGCAGGATGCTTTTGTTTGTTGGCTACCATTAGGTACATATTTAGATATGCTGGCTCTTGTTTGCTGTTTCAAGATTTTTTACTTTTTGTTTTTGTTTTTTTGGAAGCATTTTTCATATACAATCAAGGTAGTAAACTAGTAACCAGAAAATCAACAACATAGATAAAAAAAAAAAAAACGGATATACCCGCCACCTTTCCTACCCGACCCGCTATTAAATGGGTCGGGTAGGATCTTACCCGTTTAATGACGTGTAGGATGGCGGGTAAAAAATTTCTTACCCACCATTCAGCGGGTAGGGTAACGAAATGGGCCATATCCTATCCACCCTACCCGCTGTGCAGCCCTAGTTATGACAAATCAAATAAAGAAAAACGAAAACAAACTAGTTAAGACATGATAATATGAGGAAATCATGATGGAAATCATAAAGAATTTAGTGAGTAATCACGACGAAAACAGAGAAGTGATGAAGAGATTGGAAGTGTTGTATATATATGAAGCTACAACCGTGGCAATCAGCTATAAAGAAAAAAGTCGAACACTACTGACTACTCCAACACGGGTTGGGCAGGGTACTTGAGAAAGTTTATTGTTTCGCACGAACAAAAAGGAAAATAAAGAAAGGAAGAGCGAGACATCTGAAATTCTGAATATTAATAGACAAGTAAATTGGTAAGGAAAACTTTAGTCGAAGAGATCATGAGATGAGCTTTCACGTAAAGTCATGAGAAAATGCTAGAGGTTGAACGCCAGATTTGTTAGGTAAAACATGAAATACATTTTAATAAATTGCTAGACACTTTTTAACAGATAAGGCTCGGGCTTTATTGAGAAGGATGGTTGCTGTGCCCTATCAACCAAACAGTGCCTATATACGTTCACTTTTTTCCATTACTGCCACTCCACCTGTAGATTTTAGTGTCTTTTGGAACCAAGGAAGTGCTTGCGTTTGGCGGTTGAGCTCTCAACTTATCATCACATGGGATGGAGAAAGAGATAGCAACTGTGTCTCAATTCCTCTGCTACTCCATGTTGCGGCCCATGTGATTAGTTTTAAACTTTTAGCTGTGCTTGCTTCCCCTTCCTGGCCTTTGCTGTCTAAAAGCACAAATATGATATTAGATGTAGATATGCATTTCATACCGTACATACCATTTTTATTAAAAATAAAATTGATAGTACACAATTTTAATCGGACAGACTAACATATATATAGTAATATCAAAAACAAATAAAAAAATACACACTTGCTCCATATGTTTAATAATTTTAATTAAGTCAATTATCTGCATTAAGTCCTTATTTCCACTCAACTTCAATATTAACAAGTTACCAAGATGAGCTACTACCAAGGAGTACCAATTAATGCATGGCTACCATTGTCGCGGTTTCTGGTACCCCTTTGTGTTGGTCTTAGTATTCTGAACCCCTTGAAATTTTGGAAAATTATTCATTTGTCAAAATATTTTTAAACCATGGTTCTAATAGACGAGTAAAAATTAGTATGAGTGAAATGGACATCAAAAAAAATAGCCAGAATGAAACAGGATTCATCCTGGTTTAAACATAAAAAATAGCGAGGATAAAACTGGATGCATCCTGATGTAAATTGAAAATAAGAAAAAGTATTTGAAAATGGGTAGGATGAAACTGTTTACATCCTGACTATTTTTACATTTTTGTCCATTTAAACAGTATCAATATGTAGATGTCTTTTTCACCCAGGAATTGTTGATTTTGGTCTTTTTAACCAATTTTGTGTTGAAATTTTATCACAGCTAACAAGAGTACCCGTTTATTGGAAAAGTAGCGTTTTCAATTTGGCAATACTTAGTTGTTAGTTTTAGGGGTAATTGGATTTTAGTGTTCAGGTTTTATCTAACACTAACATGTGGTCTAACATTTTTGGAACGTTAGGGTTTGGTGTTTGGATCAGATGTTGAACAACGTAGACCGTCTATGACCAAATTTTATAAATTTAATGATGTAAACTTCCGAGTTTAGAAGTGCATATCCCTAAATTTGGGATCCAATGGTTATTTAAACACTATAGTATAGCCTACGATTTAGATTCACAACATCAATTAACCGCTCAAAGTACCATTTTACCCTCGCTCCGTCTGTTTGTTAATGTTATCACACGTGAATTGGAGGGCTGGAGGTGTTCCACGTTGTTTTCAAACGGACCAACCCACTTTATCTTTTTTTTTTTTGCTTTATCTTGACAGTAAAACACATCAAAAACCAAAGAAGATGAAAACCAATTGCAGAGGTAATTTTTATGGTGAGGATTGAGTTGAAGTTATTGTTTTAGGTTTTCTTCTTGTTGATAAATTTTAGTTGGTGCACGAGGAAGAAAAATATTAAGACATCTAAAATTCGAAGAACTCTGGAGAACAAATGAAGTATTATTTACAGATGAATCAACATGAAACTTGAAGAATAGTGGAAACCAATTTTTGTGTTAGATTATTCCGTCGTAATTTCAGTTTGAATTTGATTAATTTTGCTTCAATAGAACTTAGGGTTTACTGATTTGGGAAAATTCAAATATTAGGGTATTTTACTGTTGAAATTAGAGTTTTAATGGGAATGTCTGAAATTGAAAGATATGAACCATGGTGAATATTCAATTTGAACAGTTATGTTTTGATTCATGTACTTTGATTTTTAGGCTTGAAAAAAATCAAAGTTTTTGCTGTGAAAGATGTGATTGAGTTTGTAATGGTTTGTCGATGCTTGTTTGTTGCTAAGAATGAAGAGTTATGGTGGCTGATTGTCAAGGGATTGAGAGAAATTGATGTTATTGGCGTAGAAAAGAGATGGTAAAAAAATCAACTACTATGAGTTTGAGAAGAAGACAATCGGAAGAACGGGGATTGTATGGTTCTGAAGCTGGAGTTGTTCATCTTGGGAAATCGAAGATGGGTTTTCTGGTTTTGGTTTTGGTTTGATGTGGATGGGCTAGTGGTGCTGATTTAATTGGGGAGAATTGTTTTCTTCTCTCTTGATAATAGTTGTGGCGGCGACGGTTCGGAGGAGGACGATAAGGAAAAATAATTAAGGTTAACATTGATTGGTTGTTGTGTAAATATTAGTGGAGTGAAGGGTATAATCTCGTTTAATAATTTAATTTTAGATAAACTGTTTTGATAGTTATGAAACAAAAGTCAAGATTTAACCAGTCAACGCAGGTCAGCGTCTGGTCCAGGTACCAAGCATTAACATTGGACAAATTTTATACCAAAGCTAAGTGTTGAATAAAACTTGAATACTAGAGTCCAATTATCCCTTAATTTTGAGAGTATATCCAATAGAAGGCGTAAATTTTGTTTGTCACGACTCTTAGGATACGATGTCAACAGTGTGGAAGAATTTGGCATACATTACTCAATGATTTGAATGGATTTTTCAAGCTCCAGAATAGAAAAGGGTTGGATGACTGCCATTACTATGGCAGTGGTGGTCGTTCTAGGCCTCTAATAGCAACAACAACAATCGGTGGACTCCAAGTTCTTTTCAATTGAAGTATGGGGGTTTTGGTTTGGATGGTTAATGGTTGCTGTAATAGGTATTATCCCATTTTTTCTCCTGATAGGATGGACGAAATGGAAGCTGACTGTGATGGGTTTTTACCCAATTTTGGTGTTGATTTAATGGCGGTTCATGTGCAGTCTGAAATTGGGACCAATTGATCTCTATTCATTCACCAGAGACAACAGATTCCTGGGTTTGTTAATATGGATTGAAATAGGGTTTGTTTTGTGAGTGAGACCAGCTCACGAGAAATGATGTTGGGTTGCTGTTGATTTATTTCATTTTTTAGACATGATATATAGATGGCGGATGAGGGCAGCAGACGGTCAGAAATGTGGTTGTACAGATAGAAGATAGAGTTAGCTGTTGTGACCGGAATTTAGGTGGTCCGAAGTAGTAGTAGGTTAAATCGTATAGCCGGATATCGGAAAGTGAATGAATTAAGAAGTGGGTGTTGTAGACGGACGAAAATTGGTGTTAGCACTTAGCAGTGGAGTATGGGTTTGGAAAGAAGTGTGGGTATTGGATTGGGCTTTGGAAGATGTCTGCTAGGTTTTTCTGGATTACTTCGCTGCAATTTATATGAATAGAAACGAGAAAATAAAATGGGGGGGTGGGGTGTGGGGGGGTGGACCGGCTACAAAGCCGTAAACATGGCATATCTACGGATTTAATTTTTCGATTCCGATTGCACCTTGATTATTTATAGATATCATGTAGATTTATTTGTGGCTTTTAAGGAAGCTATGTCTAGCTAAATTGATTGTTATGGTTTAGGTAGAAACCAATTTGATTATGTGTACTCTGTGATAGTATTTTTAGTTTCACTTCATACATCTTGGTATTTTATTGTTCATGTGATTTTCTTGATCATTTATGCTTTTCAATTGATATGGCGTGCTTTGGTTAAGTTCTTTGACGTGATATGCTTTAGGATTGATTATAATGCTTTAGAATCACTACCGATGAAGCAAAGGAGATTACAACGGAAAAAAAATATTTGAGAATTCGAAAAATGTATTTTAGAGATTAGTAGAGTTCACATGATCTAATTGGCGGAAACTCAAAACCCTAGAAACCCATTATCCGGTTTGTTTATTGTTAGAATTATTTGTTATTTCATTTCGTTCCGGAAATATTGAAAATATTAAATTGTCGTTAAAACATTATCTTCTTGATTAGTTAGTAGTAGTATTTTCACATTCCTCGTGGGAACGACTTGTACTTGTCCTTTTATATTAATTAGACACTATGCACTTGTTGTATATTATTGTAGGTTTCTGAGTCGACCAATTATTGGGTCAAACGTTCTTGTTACCAGGTGATTTGTGATCCAACAAGACAGGCTCGAATGGGAAATATAAGTTGATAGTGTAACCTCCTTCCTTTTATAACCATCTCTCTCAGATATTATTATTCTTCCTAAACCATTCCTTTAAAAGATTTTTACAGATATATCTTTCCTTTTTTTCTATGCCAAGCTTGACTCTTTGGGCTCCTCCATTGGATTATTCCTTTGACATTTCTTAATGGATAATTACAACCTTCTTTTTTCGGCTCATTACCCCAAGCTTATTATAAAAGCCTTGTTATTACCCCTTTTGGGCTTGACACCAATTTGGTACTTTCAGGGTATTGACATTAGCCCCCTAACTGTTGACTCGTGCGTCTAGATCGAGTGACAGTCACCAGTGTGGACACACGAACTACGCGTGATCCGAATGCCCGCAATCAATTGTTAAAGTCTAAAGAGATTACGATGATGATACCCTGATGTGGGTTCATTGGCTCAAAACCCGCGGGTTTATCATGGCCTCCTCCATCTTCCCCATGCGTAGCGATTATGCATGGGGTACAAATATAAAAGGAAAACAACATATATAAGTAAATGCATGCGGAACTAAATGAATGTAAAGTGCTGAATGTAAATAAGACCAAGGTTTACGTGGTTCAGCACTAAGGCCTACATCCACGGGGTTTGTTGTTCTGCTATATTATTCACGGTTACACGAATAGTTGAATGACTTGGGGTTTACATATTTCTCTCCACTATGGGATTCCTTACCTTTGCTACTCTCTCTCTATCTCTTTCCTGATGTTTTTTTTTCCATCCCCTCCCCCTTTGTGGAGATTGGGTATTTATAAGGTAGGAATGTGGGACCCATCTCTGAAGACCGTTGGAACCTTATCTTCTAGTGTCTTGTGTCCATCACGCAGAGGTCTGCGTTTCCCCCTCGATCCCGCGGAGGCATCTTCGCTCGTTCCATAGGTCGGTCGACACGTGCACTGCTCAGAGTGTTTAATGCGGGTGGTTGAGGGGTCTGCTCGTGTCAGACAAGTGTCTTCTGCCCCTGTCAGTCCGTGTCAGCTGACTTTCTCCCCACCGTTGATCTTAGATCCTCTTCTGGGGATGAGATAAAGCAACTCCTAGGGGTTTATTTGGTGCTTCGCGACGCATCGTGTTTTGATGTCTTGGCTTGCATGCTTTCCACGTACCTTTCTGTATACACGTGTCCGATAGTGAGATATATGTGTACACAATTTGCCCCTTTTCTTCAGGCTTAACTGACTAATGGGTGCCTTGAAGAAAAACTATCGCCGCACATTCTTCTCACTCCTAATAACTTCTCCTAGATACTTGGGCACGTCTTTTATTCGTGCATTAACTGCTTATGTAACGGGCACGTTTTCCTATTTCTCCCTTAATTTCCTCTTTTCTTTCGGGTATTTTAAGGATAGAGAGGAAATTTAATTTCATTCTTCCTAAACACTCTCTCAGTTCATTCTTCCTTTAAGTTTCCTACCTGCCTTCATTAAACCTGTTTGCTTAAATTCTTTGTCAGTCTTCATTGCACCTGTGATCTTAACTTCTGTCAGTCTTTATTGCACCTGGGATCTTCCCCTGTTCGTTTCTTCTACTTGCTGTTTTTGCCGGTGAGTTTTTCTTGATTTCACTGTTTTATGCCGTGTTGAATTGTGAATTTTCTGCTATTGTTGTTCCTTGTTTGTGATGAAGAACTCTTTCTGATGCTTGCATACTAGTTTGCCCCTGTTCTTCATCTTAAATTAAGGCAGCCATTACTTCGAGGGTGGAGTATTGAGATTGTATCCTAATTTTAGGGTTGCTATGTTGTCGTGGTTGTATTGCTATGAATGTGTTTTTTGATTTTTGGTTATTGTGTGTAACCTGTTCTTGATTTTATTCTTTCCGCAGCCATGTCTGACCGTCCGCGGCCTACCTATGAGACTCCTGATTCTAGGTTGTCGAGATCTCCTCAGCGTCGAGAGTCTCAAGATGATGTTCGTCGGAGTCGAGTGTCTTCCGGAGCGAGAGCCTCGTCTTCTCGGGAAGAGATTCCTCCGATAATTCCGTCTGGCTCACGGAGAGTCTTTAATCACTCAATGGTGCGTCCTCGTGAAGAGACCAGGAGTACGCAGGCTCCTCCCCGCGCTGTTGCTTTTGACGTTCCTCCTTTACGTTCGTTAGTGCCCGAGCATCATCCACGGTCTTCTCCAACTTTGAAGGGGAAGAATACAAAGGGCGTAGCTCCTGCGGCTGGATCTTCAAAGAATCCCCCCGTGAAGAGAAAAGCGTCTGAAGCGTTTGTTAGCTCATCCGGCCCCGCCGAGGAGGAAGAGGCTGCTCCCTTGATACGCAGTGTTTCTGTTAGCAGGAGAAAAGTAACCTTCAAGCATATCGATCTTGAAATATTCAAGGAGAAGCATGATCTCCAAGCCTTCGGGGTTCGGTTTTATGCCCCCGAGGATGATATCACGTATGAGCTGATCTCTAAGTACGAATTTGATGAATTTCACTTGTTAACGACGGTTGGGGCCTTCGAGGCTGGTCTGATGCTGCCGTTGTATAAATCGGGTGATTCCTTCTACTACGACGTGCTCGCTAGTCGTGAGGGTTCTTCCACAAATACTCATAGCCGTTCCGTATCCCAGTTATCGGGGAATTATCTCCGCGCCCTGAAGGAATGCTATCTGCGGAGTAAGGGGGAAACGTCGATGACCTGCTACGTCCCCAATCCCTTGGAGAAGGAATGGTACACTCCTGAGAATTTTAATAACTCCTTCGGTGATTACGTCAATAGCAGGAATCGCAAGCCGTGGAGTGTCAGCCTTCGGAATCTTCCTGCTCCTCGAGGCGAGATTCGTCTGTTAAATGAGGTCAGCGATGCCAAGCTGAAGTATGTTCCTGGCACGGAGGCGTCCAACCGTCAGAAACTCTTCCCCGCGCGAGAAAGGATCAAGCGTGATCATGATTACGAGTGGCACGCCACTGTCATTGAGATAGTAGGTCCGTGGGCTTACGGTTGGATTCCCGGTTCCCGCGGATGGAGGCCAACCGAGAATAGTAAGCCGCGCGAATCTCCTCCCGCTCGCTATGGAGATTTCTTCCCCTGGCGTTTGAACTTTGCGGGCATGAATTTTCCTTATGCCCTGGATGTCGTAGAGGGAGACGAGGAGGATGGTTCCGGTGCTATACTCCCATCGAAGAATATCTCAGCTGCTCAGGTACGCAGATTGTAGTTGTGTTTCGTTTTTATAACTTCCATCGGACGGGAAGAATAATTCCTTTGTGGTGTCGGTTTCAGGTATTGAAGAAGACAAAGATTAGGCCGAAGCAGTCTTCTACTATGGTGGTGGGTGAGGTTGAGGCCCAAGAAGAAGTTACTAGTCCTGTGAACGAAGAGTTTGCCGAGGACGAGATTACAGATGGGGAGGAACGTACTGGTACCTCCCCTATCAATGCCGAAGAAGAGGTCTTCGCTGGTCCCGCCGGTGATGGAGGAAGGGACAAGGGTGTAGTGGCGGATGATGTTGTCATCGAGGATGTTTCCGTCCCTGCTGATGATGTCATGGATACCCTCCCCACTTCTCAAGAATTTTCTTTCGATCGGATGTATTCCACGGGGGAGTTCTTTGACGAAGCCCTCAATTTTCCCGAGGACTTCTCTTTACTTTCCCCTAATGACAATTGGGATGTTCTTGGTGGTGATGGTAATGGTGATGCTGCTGTAGAATGTGTTGGTGCGGAGGAGCCTGCTGTGCATGTAGGCGCGGGAGAACATGCCAACATTCATGCTGAGGGGGTCGAGTCGGTCAAAGGAAAATCTGTTGTTGACGCGCCCGCCGATAGTCTTCCCCAGTCGCCGATGTCTGAGGGTGAGGATGCCATCATGAGTTGGTTCAAGGAGAAGAATCTTCTGTTTGTCTCTCATCCTGCTCCTGTGGTTGTTGGGGAAAAGGAATCAACCGCGTATACCCGTCGTATGATGGAGATGTCTTCGAAGGCGCAGGTGTCTGAAGCCTGGGGAACAAGGTTGACCGTTCCCGAAGCTACCCTCGTGCCGGAGCCTCCTACTTCTGTTGCCGATATGATGGCTATTGCCGACGGGTATCAATATGGCTTCCCGCAACAGCGTGTGCTGGAGGTATATTTTCGTACATTCTTGTTCGTGAGAATAGGACGCTTCGGTTGAATAATGTTTTGTCATTTTGATGTGTAGATGATGAGGAGCGAGCATTGCAACCACGTGCTATATCAGTTCTTTAAAGCAAAATCTCTGAAGCTCGAGGCTAAGCTTCGTCATCGGGAAAAGGAATTATCTGCGGCGGAGGTGGAGATAGAAGAGCTGAAGAAAAGCCTCAAGGAGAAAGAAAGACTGGGTGAAGCAGAGGCTGATCTTCGTTCAGAACTTATTGCAGTGCGCGCTGAGTTAGAGCAAACTCGTAGCCAAGTTTCCACTTTCACAGGTTTGGTTCTTTTCCTTCGCCGTTTGTCGTCATTCTTTTCTCTTAGTTGTTCTGTCTGAGTCTCCCCACCCTATGTCCAGTGGGTGGCATCCCCGAGCTGGTATGGCTTCGAAACGAAAGAGCTCGGCAAAAATCTCGTATTAGAGATTTGGTTGAGAAGATTAAGAGTGAGGCTAGGAAATGGGATGCTCGGGCTGAAGTATGGCGCGCGCGGCATGTTCAGATGGTCGACATGCAAAATCTGTACAACCATGATCGTGCTTTATTTAATGGCACACTGTTGTGGACCAGTGATAATCTGCGGGAAGCCCGCGAGCGTACTTCCTTGTTGGAATCTAGGATTCAGCTATTGGAAGAAGAATTACAGACGGCGCGGTCCATTCCTCTTTCAGGGGTCCAAGATAATATGCTTGGTCTTGCCAGGGAACGAGATGATGCTCGTGCTGAAGTCTATGCTCTCAGCAATGCTCTTTCCGCGTCTCGTGCCGATGTAGCCCGTCTTGCTGAGTCTGAGAGGAATCTTGAAGTGTGCATGTATAGACTCAGCAAAGGGGTCTCAGAGATAAATAAAGAGGTCGACCACCTTCGTCATATGGACTCGATGAAGCAGGTAGAATTAGATGCCTGTCAATTTACTCTCACCAACCTTCAACTAGACTATAAGAAATTATCCGCGGAATATGATCATCTTGATGAAGCGCGATATGCGTTTGTTAATGAATATGAAGAGGCTTCGGCTTGTGTCGAAGGTATAATCCCAATTCATCGAGTGTGATCTTGTTAGTTTTCTACGCTAACTCCGTGGTGTTGTCTTTTTCAGGGCTCGAGGAACGGCTTCGCATCACAAATGAAGAACTTGAAAAGGCTCAATCTTCCTTAGCACAGCAAAAGGAACAAACCAATCACTTCAAGAATTTAGCAGCCACCCGCGAGGAGGCCGTTGGTGCTGCTTCCAGAGAAGTGAATCGGCTATCCTCGTTATTATCCCAAGCCCAACAGCGGACAACAGTTATTAAACATAAGGCTCGTTGTCAATTGGCTGAGGAGACGAACAAGATGCTGGAGAGGATAGAGCTTGGCCTAAGGAATGAACATGGTCTCGTGAAGAACTACCCTCGTCGTCCCGTTCCTGCTGCATTGCCCAGCTCCTCGGGCCCCTCTTCTGGTGGGAGCGCCCCATCAAGTCTGAGGAAGAATCCGGATGACGGGACCGCCACCTAGGCAGAGATGGCAGCGTTCTGTAGGGTCCGCGGCATAATTGTGCTTTTTGTAACGATGTAAAAGGAATGTTTTTTGATTGTGTATCCTTGGCTTTGGCCGTTCACTTCTTGTAATCACCCTTTATGAAATGAATTCTCTTCTTGATATACCTACAATGTTTTTGTATTTTAAGTTTGTGAAAAATCAAAACAAAAGTTAAGTGTTTTTGAGTGCGATACGAAATGAAGGTACCTTCGTGATCGTCTTGAGACCTGTCACCCCGCTGGAAAATCCTGGGCCAGAGGATTCCCAGACGGTGGGGGCCGGGGCAACGTTCTAGGATATGGGGCGTAAAATATGTACGCACCCATTCCGTCGACCCGTTGCCTTAAGATTGGTTGGGTATCTCTTTCTGCTGGGTGCCTTCCCCCTGGTCCTACACTTATGGACACTGATGGGGGAGCCCTGAGAGATTGTAGATTAACTACTTTCCCCAATATTGTAGGTAGATTCCACAGACTTGATAATTTAAAAGCTTGTTTAATTGATAAGTTGAGGTCTGCAATTCCTCTTCCAGAGATAGAAACATGTTGGGCGGGGAGGCTCCTTTCTTCTTCTGGTATATTCCCAGCAGATTCAAATCTGCGTTGCTTCTATGGGAAGTATGGTTTGAGCCATTTAGCATTCCAAGGATGCCGGAGGACCTCACCTTTTAGATTACGAAGGTAGTAAGAACCATTACCCGCAATGTCGTGGATCATAAACGGTCCTCCCCATGTAGGTGCTAACTTTACCCATTTCTTTTCTTGCTGATATCGTGGGATTGTTCTCAACACATACTGTCCTTCTACAAAATTTCGTAGCTTTACCTTTTTGTTGTACTCCCTTGCTAGTCTTCGTTGATAATTTTCCATCTTTTGCAATGCTACTTCCCTTCTTCCCTCAAAGTCGTCCAACCTTTCTAACATCATATCTGTTGTTAGGTTTTTCTCCCAGGCTTCAGTCTTCGTGGTTGGCATAAGGATTTCTGTAGGTATGACTGCTTCAGCTCCATAAGTAAGAAGAAACGGGGATTCTCCGGTAGCGGACCTTCGTGTTGTCCTGTATGCCCACAATACATTGTGCAGTTGTTCGCACCATCTTCCCTTATGCTCGTCTAATTGTTTTTTGAGTATAAGGGCGAGGGTCTTGTTGGTAGCTTCCGCTTGTCCGTTGCTTTGAGGGTATAAGGGGGTGGACTTGTTCTTTCTTATTTTAAAGGTGTCGAAGAGCATGTCTATATTTTTTCCCTGTAATTGCTTGCCGTTATCAGACACAATTTCAGCAGGTATACCAAATCTGCAAATGATGTTCTGGAATATGAAAGTGAACACATCCGCGTCTCTGATCCTGGCTAAGGCCTTAGCCTCCACCC
Organism: Papaver somniferum; assembly: GCF_003573695.1. Lineage (NCBI taxonomy): Eukaryota > Viridiplantae > Streptophyta > Magnoliopsida > Ranunculales > Papaveraceae > Papaver > Papaver somniferum. The sequence goes on along the minus strand of NC_039367.1, from coordinate 14,102,561 downwards.
ATTTACTGAAGTAGTCCGTGGCTACTATCAAAAATCGTCTCTTCCTGGATCCTTCGATGAAAGGCCCGACGATGTCTACTCCCCATTTTGCAAATGGCCACGGGCTATCGACAGGGTTTAGCAATGTTGCCGGCGCGTGGATTTTTTTCGCGAAGCGCTGACATTCTTCGCATCGTCGGGACATCCTCGCAGCATCTTGTATCATGGTCGGCCAGTAATATCCTTGCGTTTTTGCCTTGTCAGCTAGTGATCTCATACCGCTATGATTCCCTGCGTCACCATAATGGATATCCTTTAGAATTCGATGCCCTTCTTTTCGGGATAAGCAGCGTAGTAATGGTCCGAGGAAAGATTTCCTATATAGGACCCCGTCCCGAAGATCGTATCTTCCCACTTTGGAGAGCGTCTTTCTAGCTTGCTTCCGATCCGCAGGTAGGCTTCCTTTGTCGAGGAAGGCATGTATTGTCACCCTCCAGTCATCTTCATTGCTGAAATCTTCGTCTTGATTTGCTTTTGACAAGATGTCTTCTTCATCAAAGTCGTTATGGATGTCTTCTCCTACTTGGTCTTCCATATATTCTTCCATCGTATCTTGATTGGTAGCGAAGGAGAATTGAGATGCAATCGAAGGCTCGTATACCCTTGCTATTTTAATACCTTCGGCATTTTTATCCCTCAACATGGATGATATGTATGCTAGGGCATCCGCATGCCTGAGGTCCCTTCTGCATAAGTGCCGGAACTTAATGTTCGGGATTTGTGAAGCCAATGTTTGGACCAATGCCATGTAAGCTGAAAGGGTGTCATCGTACACATAATATTCGAGCGCGATTTGCCGTATGACCAGCTGCGAATCACTTGTCAGCCTTACATCGGTTACTCCCATCTCTATTATTATACGTAGGGCATGTATGACAGCTTCGTATTCAACAATGTTATTGGTATGCTCTTTGAATTCCAATCTAAGTGCCTGTATGATCCTTTCTCCAGTTGGGGTGATGATGACAATACCTATTCCTGCCCCTTCCTTATTTTTAGATCCGTCGACGAAGACTTCCCATTGTCTATGACTCGCAGGTTCGAGGATATCCATTGGATCCCTGATTGCTTCCTCGGCTTCTGGTATTCCCTTGATCTCTTCGTCGTTGTCTAGAGGGAGGTCTGCTAAGAAATCTTCCAGAACTTGGGACTTCTGAGAATGTTGAATTTCATGAATGATGTTGAATTGGTCCAGATGGGTGTTCCATTTGGCTATTCGGCCCACTTTTCCTGTGCTTTTGAGGACTGCTTCCAATGGTGCTCTGCATGGTACCCTGACGAAGTGAGTTAGGAAGTAGGTTCTCAGTTTTTGGGTAGCCCATACCAGTGCGAGGATGAGTTGTTCAATCTTAGTATAATTTCTTTCCGCGGGATTGAGTGTCTTGCTGACGTAATAGATAGGCTGTTCTATCTTTGTATTGGTTTTGACTAATACCGCGCTGACTGCGTCCTCCGTTGCTGCTATGTATAGTGCCAAAACTTCATCAGGGTCAGGTTTCTGCAGGATAGGGATCGAAGCTAGATGTTCTTTGATCTTTTGGAATGCTTCCTCGCAATCGGCGGTCCATTCGAACCTGCTCCCTTTCTTAAGAATATTGAAGAAATGTTTGCACTTGTCCGAAGACCGTGCAATAAATCTGCCCAACGCTGCTATGGACCCATTGAGCTTCTGCACTTCCTTTAGATTCTTTGGTGACGGCATTTCTACTATGGCTTGAATCCTAGCTGGGTCTACCTCGATGCCCCTTTTCGTCACCAGATAACCGAGGAACTTCCCTGAGGTGACACCGAAAGTACATTTCTCCGGATTTACTTTCATGTGATGTTGTCTCATTGCATTGAAAATATTCCTCAGGTCCTGGTGGTGATTTTTACGCAGCTTGCTTTTGACGAGCATGTCTTCCACGTAGACTTCTAGGGTTCCTCCAATCCATGGTTTGAAGATAGCATCGACCATCCTTTGGTATGTTGCCCCTGCGTTTCGGAGCCCGAAAGGCATTCTGGTATAGCAATAAAGGCCATGTGGTGTATAGAATGCTGTGTGTTGCTGATCTTCTTCTGCCAGGGCTACTTGGTTGTAACCAGAGTATCCGTCCATAAACGACAGCTCCTCGTACCCTTCAACTGCTTCAACCAGTTGATCTATGCTCGGCAGGGGATAGCTGTCCTTTGGACACGCCTTGTTGAGATTAGTAAAGTCGATGCATATTCTAACCCCTCCATTTTTCTTAGGAACAATGACCATGTTGGATATCCAGATAGGATACTTGACTTCCTTGATAAATCCTGCGTCTAGTAGCTTCCGAAGTTCTGTTTCTACCGCCTCATGATATTCTGGAGCCACTTTTCGTATTTTCTGCCTGAACGGGGGTGTGCCCTGTTTGATGCGTAGTTCATGTTGGATTACTTTTGGGTCAATCCCCGGCATATCTCCTAACTTCCAGGCGAACACATCCGCATATTCCTTAAGTAATTGGGTTAAGGAATGTTCTCTCTCTTCGCCCATGATGGTCCCAATTTTGACCATCTTCGGGTCTTCTTTCGTTCCTATGTTGATTTCCTTTGTGGGTTCCACTGGTGTGAACATAGGCTTCGGGTTTCCGAGGACTGGGGCGCTCTTTAATTGCTATTTGGCGTGTTTCTGCTCTTTGTTGATTGTTGAGGTACTTGTTTCCGAGCCTCGGACATTATCCTCTTTCGTCAAGCCTTTTCCTGTAGTTTCCTTAAGGAATAGGTCTACGGCTTTCTCTTTCGTGCTTTCTTGATTTCTTACTCTTCGGATTTTTCGCTGTTCTTCTTGCTCATTGTTGATATGATCCTGAGTGGCCTGGCATTCTCGTGTAACGATTCGATCTCCCTTGATCTCCATGATTCCCTCAGGTGTTGGAAATCTGAGGTATTGGTGGTATGTTGCCGCTACTCCTTTGAGCTTGTGTACCCATCGTCGTCCAATAATGGCATTGTAGGGGGAAGGGGTGTCCACCACACTGAATCGGGTATCCAGCTTCATGGGCCCTGCGTTAACCTGTAACACAATGTCTCCCAAGGGCTTCGTGGCCGCTCCATTGAATCCGTAGATGGTGTGATAAGAGGTCATCAACTGTTCATCATGGAGCTTCATCCGCTTGAATGCGTCATAGAATAGGACATTCACAGAGCTTCCCCCGTCTATGAGGATTTTTTTGAGGTTACATCCCGCTATTGGTAATGTCAGGACCAAGGGATCGTTATGGTCTTCCATATCTTCTTCGATATCCTCGGCATCGAAGATGACTGGTAATTCCATCCATTTTTCATGTTCGTCCACTGTTATCCCATCGACCTTATATAACTCGCAGCGATCTTCGAATTGCTTCCGTAACCTTTTTCCAATCTGTGCTGTGAGCGAGGGTCCTGTGGCTTCGGAACACGAGATGGTGTTGATTGTTCGGTTTTCTTCCGGAAGTTGGACTGGCTTGGTTCGTTTGGATCTGTCCTCGTAATCTCCTTCCGTATGTAATGTTTGAGCTCACCCGCATCAATTAATTTTTGAATCATTATTTTAAGGTTCTTGCATTTTTCGGTCTGGTGTCCGTTGAAACAGTGATACTCACAGTAATCTTTAGACTTTTCGGATCTTGGGGGCTGCTTTCCCTTAGACCATGGCCATTCTAAGTTTTCCCTCCCTTTGATCTCCCGCAGGATACGAGCATAGCTAGCGTTGAGTTTCGTGTAAACTTGGTCTTCGAATTTTCGGTCGCCTGTTCTTCGTTCATCCCTCCGTTCCTTTCTATCTTCGTGAGGTCTCTCATCTGAGGAACCCCTTTTGGCCCCATTGGTTTGTTCTGCTGAATTGGTGCGGTGAGACCTCTGCGGATATGCCCTCGGGTTTTCCCGTTGAATTTCTTCAAGTCGAGCGTGCTTCTCGATAATTATTCGGAGATCGCCTTCTGTCTTGGGCACGCTCCCGTGAATTTCAACAAATAGGGGACTCATTCGGTCCAAGCCCCACTTATAGCAATTGATGCTTACCACTGGGTCCACGCTTCCTATGGCTTGGCAGATCCTATGCCATATGTTTGTGTATTCTCTCGTGGTTTCCTTGTAGCCGATTGCTAGTGAAAAAAGCTTATCCATCCCAGTGTTTACAGTCTTGTTGTACATGTATGTTCTTAAGAATTTCTCTGCCAGTTGGTCGTATGAGTGTATGGAGTTTGGTGGCAGATTATCAAACCATGATAACGCCGATCCCTTCAAACTTGACGGGAAGTATCTACAGAGTACGGCGTCGTTCTGTCCCCATCTTGCTAGGACGCGGTTGTAGTACCGAACATGTGCAGCAGGGTCGCTGGACCCATCATAGCATTCGAACGTCGGGACAAGGCATTTCAGGGGAATAGGGGTGTTGGCCAAGCGATGCGTCAGGGGCGTGGAGTTAGCTTCTCTCATAACCTCTTCTAACCTTCCCCCTCCTTGTTTATTTTTCAATTGCCTGATCTCTGCCATCATCTCATCTCGCAGTTCCTCCATTGCGCGTTGGTGTTCTAAATTCTTCAGATCATTTCCGTTTGATTCTCCATCGTCATAATCCGGGTCGGATACGCTATGTCTCCTTGTCGCGTCTTCATTGGTCGCTAGGACGACTCTGCAGTCTTGGTTTGGCTCTGGTGCTTTGGAGCTTGCTTCATCAAGTTGTTGGTTGGTCTTTGTGCTTAGAGCAATCCGCTCCTTTAAATCTTGATTTTCTCTGGCCAAAAGTGCTACAGCTTCTGCGTAAACCTGTTGGTTCCTTCTCAGTTCCTCGAGCTCAGCCATTAGTTGGTGTGATTGGTTGGACCCCTGATTGGGAGTCCCCGCACGTGCCGCTACAGCCGTGGCGCCGCCCTCCTCCATGGTCTGTACTAAAGGTGGCAGGGGTTCAACTTCTGTTGCTGGTGTTTCCAAATTGGAGTGAGCGCCCCTCTGCGGTGCCCGAGCCGCCGGTATGGTTTGATTCTGGTTATTTGTTAGCGGCATTCCAAAGGTTAGCAGATACGCGGGTTGGAATGTTCTGGATTCATCCACCCTCTCCCTTGGTTGGTTAAGTTGACTCATGGCGAAGGTATTGCTAGCCTCCGCAGCCTTCGGGACTACCGCGGCTTCCCCGTATTTTATCGTTGCTGCTCTGAGAGCCGCCATTGCAACAGAATTAACGTTCATGGGTGAAGTGATTTCAGTGGTATCCTGCCTTCGATTGGTCATTTTAGTTTTATCTCCTTTCTGCTTGCTTCGGGTGATGATCGGGGTTGTCCGGGGTGTTTCTTTTGACAAAGCTTTGGATTTTCCTGCTTCCTGCGTCTTCTCCATCACGTGCCTTTTTGTTGACGAAATCTAGCGTAAACTCGCCTTCTTTACTCACAACACGTTCTCTCTGTATAAATTTGTTCAAACAGAAACGGGGATGTCCGCGTGAAGCGGGTTAGTTGTCGAAATACAATTTTTCAAAAGCGGGTTTATTAAAGGCGATCTTTAGTATATAAATAAAAACTGAAAATTGTAAATCCGACGGATTAGGACAATAACCCATGCTTGGAACACTAACTCTTATCGAAGGCAAAAGGTGGGTTTTTGAATATAATACTGTTGACGAATGATCTATACAGTCAGAGCTGATAAAATCGAAGCAATCGTATGCCAGATTAGAATGAAATCACAGGACAAGATAAATCTTTTACCGGGACGAAGTCCCTGTTTCTAGCGCCAAATTGTGGACACACGAACTACGCGTGATCCGAATGCCCGCAATCAATTGTTAAAGTCTAAAGAGATTACGATGATGATACCCTGATGTGGGTTCATTGGCTCAAAACCCGCGGGTTTATCATGGCCTCCTCCATCTTCCCCATGCGTAGCGATTATGCATGGGGTACAAATATAAAAGGAAAACAACATATATAAGTAAATGCATGCGGAACTAAATGAATGTAAAGTGCTGAAATGTAAATAAGACCAAGGTTTACGTGGTTCAGCACTAAGGCCTACATCCACGGGGTTTGTTGTTCTGCTATATTATTCACGGTTACACGAATAGTTGAATGACTTGGGGTTTACATATTTCTCTCCACTATGGGATTCCTTACCTTTGCTACTCTCTCTCTATCTCTTTCCTGATGTTTTTTTTTCCATCCCCTCCCCCTTTGTGGAGATTGAGTATTTATAAGGTAGGAATGTGGGACCCATCTCTGAAGACCGTTGGAACCTTATCTTCTAGTGTCTTGTGTCCATCACGCAGAGGTCTGCGTTTCCCCCTCGATCCCGCGGAGGCATCTTCGCTCGTTCCATAGGTCGGTCGACACGTGCACTGCTCAGAGTGTTTAATGCGGGTGGTTGAGGGGTCTGCTCGTGTCAGACAAGTGTCTTCTGCCCCTGTCAGTCCGTGTCAGCTGACTTTCTCCCCACCGTTGATCTTAGATCCTCTTCTGGGGATGAGATAAAGCAACTCCTAGGGGTTTATTTGGTGCTTCGCGACGCATCGTGTTTTGATGTCTTGGCTTGCATGCTTTCCACGTACCTTTCTGTATACACGTGTCCGATGGTGAGATATATGTGTACACAACCAGATTATGCTCATTCACGTTCTAGTCATGCCCGACCTCCTGCACTTCCCAGGTGTCTCTCTGCCTGATGTTATCTCTTAGTATGAGTTTGACAGACACTCTCCATGTCACATCCTCGAAGTTTCTTCTTCATTTGTTCTGAGATGATGATGTTATACCCTTGCATTCCCCAAGTCGATTATCCTGTGTCTACCTCGGGCATGTCATTAGATCTCGGCATCCCCCAAGTCGTATTTTTAATCCCTTAACGTCTACCCTGAACGTGCATCGATCCAGTAATCCTTATTTCACGTGGCCACGTCTTTGAGCGGTTACATCCTACGTGTCATGACAGTAACTACTAGGTCTTTTTAGTTTTATAACCGTTTGTCTTTTCAACTTCTAAACTTACTTTTTACCCCATATATATAGATGACCTCCACCTTCTCATTAATTTCACTCTCCACCTACTATTTCATTCTCACTGTCATACGCTTAAGTTATCCATAACCCATCCCATTACTTTACTATGAGCGGCTCAAGTCGTGGTCCTCCCGTTAACAACGCTCCCCTCTCTATCAGGGGTATTTGTGGCAGTAAGTGTCTTAAAGAAGCTGTAGGTCCTCCTAAAGATGATGGAGAGGTCATCCCTCCTTCCGACGATTTGTTCGACTTGATGGTCAACTCTCCTCTCTGGGAAATGTCTGACTGGATGTTGCGCCCTAAGCGTGCTTCTTGTCCTCCTATTCTGCTAGAAGGGTGCCTTGTATGTAAATTCATCACAAGGATTTTTCCATGCCCCTCGTCACTCTTCACTCTTCACTCCTCTTCCAGGCCTTGTACTGTGTGGTTCCATTGGTTGTGGCATATGTATTCCATCACTGAGGATAAGGTTATTTTTCGTTCTATTGATATAGATGAGGCATCATAGGCTATGAAGTATAGACACATTAGTAAGAAAAATACAGAGATAGTTCGGTTTTTGATTCGTTGGACTCCTTTTGTTCATGTGTTCATGTTTGCTTGGGAAGAAGCTACCCAAGATATCGTGGCTCTCATAGGTCTACCAGTGCACGGTTCCCACTCATATCAGGTCACCGCTAAGAGCAAAGGCTATGGGTAGTCTCCATTTGGAGACTAACTCGCCCATACGAACGACCACTCGCCCATATGAACGGGTATAGTCACTGTGGGCAAATATAAAAAAAAGAGTAGACGGGGGACCGTCCCCTGTTTAATAGTTTTTTTGAAACTTTACGGGGGACAGTCTCCCGTAAGAAATAAAAAGAAATCTTGACAGGGGACAATCTCCCGTCTAAAATAAAAAAAAATCCAAACGGGGATGGTCCCCCGTCTGTGTAGGAAGTTGATATCATGAGAAAATTCTCCTGGATGTCTTCATTCTTCTTCAACATTTTCATGGTTTTTCATCTTCTCCTTCACTATAATCTTCAAAAAGGATAAGCAATCCGATTTCTTGCAAAAATAAATGTATCCTATTGATTAACTAGCAGAGGTAAATCCTATTCTAACAAAAAAATCGTTTATTGATATTAATTTCATCATCTTATTTAGGTTTTGGTTAAAAGTTACTCTAATTTGATTTTTTTTTCTAAATTCTTGAAGGTGTTGAGCTAATTGGGATAATTGAGCGAATTAAAGGTATGATTCTTAGCTTAATCTGAATGTTGAGCGAATTAATTTTGTTTACCTCTTGTTTCATTGTTTTAATTTGATTGATTTATAGCTTAATTTTGATAAATGGTTAATGACACTTGTTTTAGGGTTCATATAGAGAACAATGGATTATACTATTTTGTCTTCTAAAGGTGGAGAAAATCATATATGCAACATTCTTGACATTGTAGATGGTGAACCTTCAATTAGATTTAGAGGTGGATGGAGCAATATGCATAATTTGTATGAAATTGTATGTAAAAATGAAAAATGCAAGTTGTTTGTAGACCAATGTGGATTGGGTCGATTACTTGAGATAAATGTTTCGAAAGATGATCAACAACTCACACACGCAATTGTTGAGCGGTTTTGGATATCTACAAATACTTTTCATTTTCCTACATTTGAAATAGGGCTCACACCCAATGACTTCTCTTGGTTGACGGGTTTAGAAGTAGGAAAAGGAGTAAAGCTAGATAATGTAAATTGGTGTGATAAGGAAAATAGAGAAACTTGCTTGAAGTATGTTGAAAACCTTTTGCCCAATTTAGCTCAACTTATTTTCGACAAAGCCGAGAAAAAGAAAGCCGCGGAAAAGAAGAAAGCACTAGAAAAGGGGAAAGGGAAAGCCAAAGCAACCGAGCAAGAAAGTGATGATGAAGAAGATATTCATGAGAATTTGGAGCCGAATGATAGTGAAGAAGAAATTGGTGAGAATGAGGAAAACATAATTCGTGGTCTTGATGTGTCCTCCTATTTGAGCAAGAGGAGTGGTGGTATCAAATGTGTAGATATGTGTGATTGGTTGAAGACATTTAAAGGAAAGAGTGGAGTGGCTATGTAACCATATTGGGATGAAATTGTTTGGGTTTTTATTTTATGGATGATTGGTCAAGTGCTTATGCCAAATAGTGTATCCACCACAAAGGTAGGATGGTTATGTAACTTTGAGGAGTTGGATTTAGAAAACATAAATAGGTTTGATTGGGGATCTCCGACGTTGGCTTGTCTTTATAAATCTTTGGGCGAGGCTAGTAGCAAATTGAAGACTTTCAACGGGATGTGGATGATCTTAGAGGTATGTACATATGACTCATTTTATATCTTAAACCCATTTAATGTTGATATTTGTGGAAAATGTTATATATTAATTTCCTCCACTTCTTTTTTGTAGTATTGGTTTTATTACTATTTCCACTCTTTGTTTCCCAAAATTGATGGGAATGCACCGGTTTGGGATGATTTGTGGCAAAAAATTAAGGTGTTTAACAAGGAGAATTTAGCGGAGGTTCAAAGGGATATGGGAAGACATTCAATTACTATTGCTCGTAAGCAAATGGAGAATAGGTCAATACAAGGAACAACATGGCAACCATGGCGAGGAAGTGAGCATACTAATAATGAAGTCCTAAGATATTCGCATAGGTTGTTAAAGAAACGATGTGTTTTCTTGGATATTGAAGATGATCAAGGCTATAGGTACTTGGGTGAGAGATGTTCATTTCAAGTAACCGGTGTATTAGGTATTCCGCCTCGCCCACCTCCTGAACATGAAATGGTACGAATGGATCAAAGAGCATGTGAGAAGTGCAAAGGTTTGAGGACTTGTAGGGAACCCAATAGGATTGCAACTGTTGAGGAGTATGAAAGCTGGTGGTCTCAAGTTTATGTTGGTCCATACTTTGCAAGGGTTAAGCCAACATTGGTTCGAGGCCGGAATCGTGACGACATTTCTTCATCATCTCAAGCGCAGTTTCGTGTTCCATATCCTCCTCTTATGCAAACAAGTTCATATGTGTATGAAAATGAGCGAGCTCAAAATGAGAATGAGAATGTAGAGCTTGAGTATCTTCGAAGTCGAGTTGTAATCCTTGAAAATGAGAATGTAGGGATTCGAAGTGAGAATCAAATTTTACGAAGCTCCTTAAATTCACAAGAGTGTTATGATCCAATTGTTGGGGGGTTATCTAGTCAAGTTTATCCGGATGTTGTTAATGAAACTCAAGATCCTCCTCAACCATCTAATCCATCTAATACTACTTGGAATGGACAATGGTTTACGGACTTAATGAGTTAGAGCAATTGGATACTTGCTTGATTAAAATTGAATGTCATTTTGTAGTTTTTCTTTTTAAAAATGTATGTTATTTTGACACTTGGTTGTGTAAAAATTAATGTTATTTTGGATTTACAAGTTATTTTGGATTGACATGTTATTTTGGTTAAGTGACATGTTGTTTTACTTATTTACGTGTGAAGTTGGTTATTTTGCAAAAAATTTGTGGTCCTAATTTGTTTTAAATTTTTTACAGGTATAATGAGTGACACGGACTCGGATGAAGAATACTTTTCTAGACGCCATAGAAGGAGACGAGCTAATGCGGCGATGGTGGTGAAGACATTAATGTGGCAACAACCAATCGCTCTCATGGCTCAACAACACGAACATATTGAGGTAAAAAGAAGACGTTATTCCATTAGGAATACGGTTCTTCATGATGCTATTATGATGCGTGATTATTTTACAGGTGGTAAACTCACTTATTCGGAAAAGAATTTTCATGACCATCTACGTATGAAAAGAGAATTGTTTCTTAAAATTAAAGATGATTTGTGTGAAATGGCCCCGGAGTGGCCTCAAGGAATAGATTCACTTAGAATCCCGGGTCATTCTCCACATATGAAAACGCTAGCTTGTGTTAGGTTACTTGCTACGGGGCAATCGGCCGACTCGATAGATGATTATGTGAGAATGGGTAAAACAACTCTATATAAGTACTTGAAGTGATTCGTTAGAAACACAGTTAGGCGTTATGGCGGGGAGTACTTGCGCAACCCAAACCAAGATGATATTAATCGCATTTTAGCCGAGAATGAAGCAAGGGGTTTTCCGGGTATGCTTGGGAGTGTGGATTGCATGCATTGGACTTGGAAGAATTGTCCTTCGTCTTGGGCGGGATATTATGCATCTTATAAAGGTGAACCGAAGATATTTTTGGAGGGGGTTGCTACTTATGATTTGTGGTTTCGGCATGCATATTTTGGGAGTCCCGGATCAAATAATGATCTTAATGTACTTAACACATCTCCATTGTTCGAAGGTATCTTCGATGAAAATGCTCTAAAAGTTGATTTTCAAGTAGGTGGTGGAAGATTTGATATGTGTTACTACTTGGACGATGGGATATATCCTAAGTTATCCACTATTGTGCAAGCTTATAAGAAACCAACAAACCCGAGACAAAGATGTTTTACCAAGATGCAAGAAGGGGCTCGGAAAGATGTTGAGCGTGCATTTGGTGTTCTACAAGAAAAATGGCATATAGTGAGAGGTACGGTTGAATATTGGGATGAAGAAGACTTAAAATTCATAATGTTGGCTTGTGTGATATTGCATAACATGATAATTGAACATGAGAGGCGAGATGGGGCATGGAGAACCTTTGAGGATGAAGACTACAGGGTATACCGTGATATTGTACCTCGCGGAGCCGTTAACTATCATGAGTTAAAACATGAACCCTTGTATAATGATCTTCGACTAAGATTGACAAATCATGTTTGGGATATGTTTGGTAACAATATGGCACCGGAACAAGCGGAGGAAGCACAATACATGGATGAACCCTAAAGAACAAGGTAATTAAAAGCTAGTTTCATTTGGTTGTTTGGACAATGTGTTTATTTTTGTTAATTTGTATGACTAAATAACATTGAAATTTAGAAAAGTAGTAGTTATTTTAAATTTGTTCCATTAATATTGAGTCCTACTAACTCATTACATTGCATACTGTTCATGGTAACAATCTTTTAATTGAAAGGAAATTACAATTAGGAAAACAACAACACCAAATATTAAACACTACTCATCCTCGCTACTATCTTGCTCAATCAAGTTCCTTTTCTCTAGTATCTTGTTGTTTACGTTCAAGCCAAATTTGGCAGGCATTAGATAGCTTAGACATATCCGCATCATGATTCTTTCTACGCGTTCCTTTTTCTTTTCTTTGATCCTTCTCATATTCTCCTCTTTTAATTGTTCTTCTTGATCTTTCAAATAACTTAACATTCTCTCATCGGTTTCACTAAAGTTGGATTCAATGGAATCACTTGGAGTACCACTTTTATATTTTGCTTGTTTTTGAGCTTGAAGAGATTTCTTCCCGGGTCTCTTTTTTTTTCCCTTGACCATCACTCGTTTGTTTTGTATTACAATCGACTCCCGTCTCTTCCTCCTCGACATCATCGACACGTTGGACACCATCGACACCCTCGGCACCATCATCATCAACAACTTGGACCACGGGTGGTGGGGGTAGCGGGGGTACTTCAACATACTTAGTGTAATCGTAACCGGGTTCATTCTTGTATAACTCGTAGCACTCATCAAGGTTGAAGGGTCTCCCATGTAGCTTGTAGAAGTCACACCGACCATGTATCATCTACAATGTAAACTTATCATATGAGTATTCATTTTTACAAACATAACGAGCAATACGTACGAAACAAAAATACTTACCGTGTGCTCGGTTCCGTAACCACTTATTCATCCTCCTCGAAATAATTTTCCAAGAACGGCGACAAATAGCTTAATGTCTTTCTTTATAGCATATATTCGGTTTTCTAAACTAGTTTTGTCTCTATCATTTGGGTTACCTTTCATTTTCTCGATATATAATGGAATAATACGATCCCAATATTTGGTTTTTCCTTGAGGCACACCAACACTATCATCACTCGTTATTGCTATATGTGCTTCGCAAAGAGCTATATCTTCCTCCGTAGCAAATTTAATTTGTTGTTTCCTACGAGTTTTTTGAGTTTTTTGGGTTGAAGGGGTCGGTGTTGATGAAGAAGACATGGATAAAGAGAAGAAGAGAACTTCAAAACTAAAATGGAGTAGAATGAAATTGAGTTGGAGTCGAAGTGGAATGAAGAGAAATGAGTTTTATGGGTTGGTTTTATAGGCTGAAATGTAGTCGTTGGGGGAACAAAATTCAAATACCAAACGGGAGACAGTCTCCCGTTTTTATCTTAAAAACTCATGAAACGGGGGACAATCACTCGTAAAGAAAAAAATAATGTAAACGGGAGACTATCCCCCGTAAAGAAGAAAATAAAAACCTTACGGGAGACTGTCTCCCGTTTATTGTTATTTTTTCTTACGGGGATAGTCCCCATATAATGTGAAACTCCCAACCACTCGTTCACCTGAACGAGTGTGTGGAAGGATTTGGAGAAAAATTGGGTTGAAACCTACCCATAAAAAAGCCTAATTTACTCAAATTGATAGTGCACTCTTTCATTTGAAAGGGTGACACTACCCATAGCCCTTGCTCTACGGAGTCGACGAATCAAGAGGATAAATATTTCTACACGGCATTGATAAATCTGCGTAGCGTCTCTAAGGACAGGACAGTCAAAGTGAAGGAAGAACTCGATGTTCTCCCGTAAAAGCTAAAGGCAAGGACCCTGTCGGCGAGGAGGATGACACGGGTCATGAAGGCGTTAATCCAGATGCTTAAGGTACAACCGGGTCTGTATTCAAGTGTCTCCTTTTCGTGTTGGGTGGGCTACTGGGCGCCTCAAGTGGAGCTAGACCTCGTCTCTGGTGATGAGATATTCGTTCCTCCTTCTCATGGTCAGGACGTGCAGACTGATCGTGAAAGATCGAGTTGTTCCCAATGGCATCTATGATGGCCAGAGGTGTATCTTTTCCACTCTCTTCCATGTTTCTCGGCGGTTTATCACTTGGATTTTTTCGCTGCTGACCTGCACCACACTGACGATACTCATACTGTTGAGACCTTTCTTTCTATTGGGTGTGGAATTTTCCCGAATTATGGAGATTTCCTATTTTATTGTTCAAGGATTTTGTATTTTTATGAATATTAACAAAGACATCACAATTCCATTGAGATCGATCCGCAAAAGGGAGTTTGAGTTTTGAAGTAAAATTGTGTTGGCAGAATTACTAGAATTCCAAGATGCCGAGATGACTCAGTTCAAGGTGGGGTGAGTAAGTCAACATCTAAAACAACAAAATGGTTTTTGAAGTTTTTAATTATCTTGGTTTGAATTGAAAAACACAGATGTACAGTCAAAACCTATCTTAGGTAAATGACGCACCTTGGTGTATGGAAAGTGTTGAGTCCATTAGTTTGATACTAATGTTCTATCGATTCTCTCACGTATATTCACGTCTCCTTTTCGATTGTTGGACCAGGTAAATGGTGCTCATTCGAGTCCCGAATCTTGTGATCCAGTGTATCGATCAGTTGTTTAACAAATGATTTGCTGCTGGAGCTGAATTTATTTCCTCGCTTTTTTGTTGGATCCCATATGATATTTAGGTCATCTAGTGTTACCCATGGCACTGCTGCTTGTTGACCGATCTTTGATATATGTGGCCGTTTGTTGACTTTATCTTCGGTTCCAATAGCGCCATAAACACATGGTATTAATTATAATTCTATTTTGTGCCAATATGTTGCTAACCCGTTCGCTTTACCCATACAAGATACTAAAAATTGGTCGCGGAATTGTGACTTTAAGAATACTTATTATTTGAAAAGGTTATTTTAAGGAGCATATTATAGGGGCTCCAACCAAATAGTTTTGAAGGCTCCTAAGGATATAAATGTCAATGTCTTAGATGAGGACAATGGGTGACAAAATCTATGACAAAAGTTCAAAAATACCCTTTAATGATTAACATAAATCTAAATAAAAACCAAAACAAAATCCTAAATCTAATTTGATTCCAATTCATCTCCTCTTCTTCGTCTCTTTTCCCTCTCTTCTTGTTCTCTATCATGATGATGAATAGGTTGGATATGATCAAATTATGATTTTGGAAATTAGCTTTAAAACCCACATTTTTCCATCATAATGATTTTAATCAGGTAAGAACTGAAAACCTATCGTTTTTCGTTGGGTTTTAATGCATGAATACCTTAGATTTGATCAAATCAAGGATGTAGAATTCAGTTTCAGAATAACATACGGTTCAGAATTCATCTTTTCCCCATCGTAGGGCTTACGGTTTGGAAGTTTCGCTTTCTCAACCGTAAGTGATTTTTTAAGGAAAATTCATGCCCTATTTTCCCAAACATATGACATCCTGAGTTTGCTTACATACAGATTTCCCACAGTAAAAGACGTTTACAGTTTGCTTTCCTGACCGTACATTTCCTTGGAAATCTCTACGGTTGGGAGATTCCATATTTCTCAATCGTATGTTGTGCATACGGTTGGGAAATCATACCGATGCTTACGGTCGGGGAATGAAGAACTCCCAACTGTACACAGTTTCAGAAATTTAGTTTTTCTAACTCTAACTTAATCGAATCGAATTCTTTTAGCAATCAAAAGTAAAAATAGATGGTGGATTTTCTTAGTTTTTTCTTTTTATGATTGTTAGATTCATCGCGATGGAGAAGAAGAATAAATGAAGAAGAATAATAGATATAAGTTTTTTTTTATGATCATCATCTTCATCATGATTTATAAATGAGAAGAGAATGAAAATATAATAGACTTAATTTTTTTTATATATGATCATCATCTTCATCGTGATTAATTGAGGATAATTTAGCCATTAACAAAATTAGCAGGTGTTTGTGGGTGAAAACTGCTTCTGCCGGTTTTGGTAAATTCGTGTGCGTGGATGAGAAACGAGTCTAGACCATAAACAATGTACTACACGGGAGTACTTTTGATTAGAGAGATCAATCTGTACAATCCTGACCTAAACCAAGAAATGGTTGTTCCAGGCTTGCTTCGGTCACAAAGTGAAGGAGAAGGGTTGTTCTTAGGGAGGGAAGCGAAGAGAGTGTTGAGACCAGAATTGTTGATTCTGAAGGTGTGGTTGTTTATGACTTGTATCTGAAAGTAGAACTGGCTAGCAGAATGAAAAGATACCAAGTGATTTCTAGATACTGTGTTATTGCCGACCAAAACTTGTTCTTTGGTGGAAATAGGTGAAGCCTATCTATACAAGTCATATTGAAACGTACCCTGGTCTCGTAGGAAGTGGAAACGATTGAGTGGTGGAAAAATAGAATAACGTGTAACCGTCAGACATTATGCTTCCATGATGAAGGAAGTGAATTCGTTTACACCGTTACTTTTCACCACCACTAATTGTCCCGCTTCATGACACTTTCTTGTAACGGGCGCATTGCACGCCGCACGCTGTAAACCGCCAGACCAATACCCTGATGAGCATCCCCCGGTTTGTGACATGTTTGACGTCTCGAGTGTTTTCGTGGAAAACATGTAGCACTTTTCTACGTGTGGCAAGTCAAATTCAAGGGACTTACCGCAGGAAAATAACATGTAATTCTATTAGGCTCGTTTTGGCTGGTCGCCTAAAAATTTCCACAGGTTTGTCAGTTCGGTGGAGAACTTCGATGGCTGAGATCGCATCTCATGAAGGAGGGTAGCCGTTGATTATGGCTACCTTGTATTGGCGCCTGATAATGGCGCAGTGGAGTTTTGGCGTACGCCAGTGGCAATGTGGCATGGCTGGCATGGCTCGTGCATGCCAGTGGCACGGTGGTGCAAGTGGCGCCTGGCGTAGTCATGGCCACTAGATTTAGGCAGCTGGTTTCCTGAAACTTTCCACAAGTCTGTCAGTTCGGTGACGAACTTTGATGGTCGAGATTGCATCTCATGAGGAAGGATGGCCATTGATTATGGCCGCATCTTGTTTGCATAGCGAAGTGGTGCCATTGGCATAGTGGCGCTTGGCGGAGCCATGGCATAGCGGCATGCCAGTGGTGTAGCCGTGGCAGCTGTTTTGGCATATTGGTGTTAGACCCGAATATGGCTCCGGCAACATTGGCCCAGTTTCTAAGTTAATCTTGAGGCCTTAGGAGAGTCACTGGACTCAGTTGGCATGGCAACTTTTAGTTAAATTAGGGTTTGGCGCATCGCAACTATATTTAGCACGTGCGGCATAACTACGGCATAGCGTCGTGGCCAAAGTTAGGTCTTGGCAGCGTGGCCAAGGCTAGGATTTGGTGTCGTGGCCAAAGTTAGGGCTTGGAGGCATGGCCAAAGCTAGGATTTGGCACCGTGGCCAAAGTTAGGGCTTGGCCAAGGCTACAATTTGGCGTCGTGGCCAAAGTTAGGGCTTGGCGGCGTGTCCAAGGCTAGGATTTGGCGTCGTGGCCAAAGTTAGGGTTTGGCGGCATGGCCAAGGCTAGGATTTGGCGTCGTGGCCAAAGTTAGGGCTTGGCGGCGTGGCAAAGGCTAGGATTTGGCGTCGTGTCCAAAGTTAGGGCTTGGCGGCGTGGTCAAGGCTAGGATTTGGCGTCGTGGCCAAAGTTAGGTCTTGGCAGCGTATCCAAGGCTATGATTTGGTGTCGTGGACAAAGTTAGGGTTTTGTGGCGTGGCCAAGGCTAGGATTTGGCGCCCTGGCCAAAGTTAGGGCTTGGCGGCGTGTCCAAGGCTAGGATTTGGCGCCGTGGCCAAAGTTAGGGCTTAGCGGTGTGGCCAAGGCTAACTTGGCTCGTGGCATGTTGTGGACTATGACCAAAATTAGGGTTTCGGCTAATGCTAATGAAGCAAAAGTCTTGTTTTGATCATGAAATCCTAATTAGTGTCCGTTATGGCATTGGACACGAACAAAAAGTGGATTAGCATGTAGTGGCGTCATTTGTCACTACACCATTTTTTCCGATTCGAAACGGTTATTGAGCGTTACGAATCGGGGTTGTAACTGTTCTGGACCGTTACGAAAAGGGGTGCTACAATTTTTTTGTAACGGCCCAGCAGCCGTTACGATTTTTTTTTTGTAACGACGCTTGTAACAGCGAAGAGCCGTTACTACGTGGCACTGTCGTAACATGCGAGAGCCGTTACGAATTTATTTAGTAACAGAACGTTGTAACAAGCTGAAGCCGTTACGAATTTTTTGCAACAGTAAAAAAATTACTGTCGGTCAACCTTGATCTGGTCAAAATCAGTCAGCAATGACCAATTTTGACCAGGTCAAGGTTGACCGGCAGCTCATTCTCGGCCGGAATACGCCGGAATTTAAAATAACCACCTGCATACACCTTTCATTTATCCTTCAAAATCAAAAATATTTTTTTTCAATCAAATTCATGTCCATTCAATCAATTCTTATCACATTCAAATGGATTCATACAAAAAAGAACTTGAGTTCTTCTAAGTACCAAATTTTGTTATTCTAAGTACTCAAATTTTCTTCTAAGTATCAAAAACAAAGGGAATACACGGGAATCCTAAGTTCAGTTCATAGAAATTCCTATGTTCACAAATTCATCTAACTGAAGTTTGTTCTATCATCGAATAAAATTTCAACCTAAGTTCAGTTCTTACTGACGAAAATTGCAGCTGCTTTTCAACCTAAGGACTGCCTTGTTCTCCAACCTTTCTGCTCCAAACTTGCTGCAGCAGAGCATCATCCAATTAACCTGCCAACCAACACCTCGGCTGAGAACAGAAGGTGGCAAAAGAGTTGCGCATGAAACCTCGAGACTGCGATGTAGGTTCCAGTGGACTGCAATTTATCAAAAAAAAAGTGTATATGAATACAAAGCTCTATATTCTGTAAAATTTAGATGAGCATCTGGATTCTGATGGGCATGATAACCATATATGAAGAGCAAAACTAACCTCTACGAGATCGATAGATATGTTCCCTCAGCATGAGTTTTCATTACTTCTAAATATACTCTCTTCTCTTTTGATACCTCTCATGCTGCTCGTTCTGCCACTGCTTTTCCCTATCAACACCAATTCTGCAATAAAATCATAGATAATACTTGTTAGTGATTGCGTAACGATTCACCTGCCAAATCAACTGGTCCAAAGATAATTTTTCATAACACAAAGCTACCTTGTGCACCTGGGTGAAAGGAACGATGTTAAAGTTTCATTTCAACACCCAGAAATGAAAAACAATTTGAAAAAGCAAAACATATCACTACTTACATGCTCTTTTAACAACGACCGAAAGCCTGTAGTTGACCGAGACATAAAAACATTGTAGAAGTATTCTGTTTTCCTTTGGGTGTGGCCACAAATTGTGAAGTGCACATTTAGAAGTTTAAAAAAGACACCAGATGTCAGTGACTGAGTTTTATTTGCAGGACATATTAAATATGAGTGAGAATGAAAGAAGTAAATAAAGTTGGCGTCGAAGCCACTGAATCATTGGGACTAAAAAAGTTAGAGAAATCAAATCATTACAAATTAAAGATTTCAAAGCAACACATCCATCTACTACCCTACGACCAAATCACACCAAGAAGTATGCAATAAAGTAAGCTATCATCTGTGAGAAGACACACATAGAAACACTAGAAGTTAAAGATTTTCAACTATAAACAATTTACCATTTTCAAGATAAGTATTAAACCACTTACCTCTTTGTTCGCTCTAGCCTCTGCCAATGCTTCAGCCTCCTTGAAACATTTAAACCACTGGTGTAAAATTATTTTTGAGCTACAAGTTCAGATTGATGTTTCTCTATGATTTCTTGTAGATACAACCACAGACAAACAGAAAACAATGAACACACAAGATAAAACAACAGTATTACCCGAGCTTTCTTTTCTTCCATTGTGTCATACATTCAAGGAATTCGATGTACATTTTCTTCAAATTTTCAAAAAATTGTGCAAGGCTGCGACAGAGTAGTAAAGACACCATCACAATACAACCCTCACACAATATGTATTTTTAGTGAACTCAAAATTTACATTCACTATAAGATTTTTCAATGATTTTTCAAAAAAATGGAAGCTACGGTTTAAGATTTAACCTTCGATCTCTTGGTATGAAAATATCGGTATTAAACCAAAATATGCACACCTTCAGATGCTCATCACGTACAGCAACAACATGCCTGCAATTCCTTCTCCCAACTGCAGCCCCATTCTATCTTCTTAACTCAAACAACATCAGGTCCAGAACCATCCAATATCAAATGTTATTAAAGCTCTACCAGAACCACCATTTCCTTATTCTTCATATCCTTCATACATATCACAAAAACAACCCCACAATTTCATACTTTCCCTGCACTTCAGTCCACCTATAGCATACTAATTCTCTGTAAAGCCAACATCAACACCAAAGCAGCTCACAAGTTAAAGAAGAAATCAATCCTAACAGAAGCCCTAAAATTGAAATTACACAAATCAATTCATACTAATTGAAACCATAAAATTCAAATTAAACAAATCAATTAATACTAATTGAAATTAAAAAAATCAATTCATATACCTTCAACTTCAGTTCGTCAGAGTTCTTCAAATACCTTCAGTTTTTCAAACCTAACATAAAATTATATTAGATTAGTTAGTATATATCCTTCAAACCCTAAAATTTAATTTAACAGACGATGAAACAAATACCTTCTTCTTCTTCAAAGTTCTTCTCCAGAGATAAAACCCTAAAATGAAACAGAAAAAGAAATCGTAATAGATTTATCAGAACAAAAAAACCCTAAAATGAAATCAGAGCAAGAAATGAGTTCGTGAGATTTATCAAATGAAAAAACTAACTAAAAAAAAAACCTAATGAAAAAGCAGATGATTAAATAAAAAAACAACTAACAAATCGAAACTAACAGATTGAAAAAACTTACGATTGACACTAACAGATCGATTGATGCAATACTCTAATCTCTTTGATCGAAACTAACATATCGATTTACTCGATAAAACCTAATATCTGCAGAGGCGAAGAGAAGAGAAAGAGAAATGAAGAATATAAATTGTTGATGAGTTTAATCGATAGATATACTTCTCTTCAGGGGAGGAATAATCCTCTAGCATTAGTAAACTTGGGTGGAAAAAATTTGCACACGGCTGAATGGCACACGCGCAATAATATCCTGTTACCGGCTCTAGTGTGACCTAACGTGTGATTATCACACGTAAAAATTAGCATGTTACGATTCGTAACAGCTTAACCCTGTTACGAATCTGGAGGAAAATTCGTAACGGCTTCGACCTGTTACTTCTAGGTTGTAACGGCTTTTTTTAACAGAAAAATTTGCAACGGCTACTGGGTCGTTACGAATTTTAGTTGCGTTTCGGGAAAAATGGTGTAGTGTGTGGCACATTGGCATGTTATTGCGGCAGAGTGGCATGTTGTCATGTTACTGCGGAAGGGTGGCATGTTGGCATGCCAATTTTGTTGTGGCAGAGCGCGTTTGGGTTTCCAGTTAGTATGGTGGCGCGGAAGGGCGCCTTTGTCCTTTAATGTATAGTGGCGAGTGTAGAGCGACTTGATTGGTCAAGAAAAGGGGCCGGCCAAACATAAGGCACGGCTACACCTCTAGTGCTCGTGGCCCATTTTAAAGTGACCTGATTGGTCGGTAGGAAGGAGAGGGGACGGCCAAGCATGGGTGTGGCCACACTTCTGGTGTGAGTGTGGCGGCTTTAGAGCAACATGATTGGTCGATGGGAAATGGGGCCGGAAAGTAAGGGACCAGCCACAACTTATATGTACGTGGCTAGTTTGAGGCGACCTGATTGGTCGAGGGAAATAGGTCCGGTTTAGGATGGGGCGTGACCAATGGCAAGTGGCGCCAGTTGGCCTAAGGCATGGCCACGCCTCATTTTGCTGATGCGGCTCCTTGTTTTTTGATTCTGGGCAAGATTTTGCACCTACTAATCCATGGAGGATTAATTACCTAGTTTTCCTATGCTTACTTTCGACAAGCAAGGTATGGTATACTGCACAAGGCGCAAAAGAAATTGATTGAATTCCATGTGTTGACACAGAGTTCTTTAAGTTCATTGCCATAGAGCAACATGCTTTCTGATTGAATACTTTATGCAAAGACCTTAGCCTTGATATTTGGAAATTCCTGCTACTCTGCTGCGAGTGAACACAAATTTTCATGCCATATCAACATTAAGGGTTCAGCCGAGGAACATAGCATATAAAGCATTCAAAGAAACTTATATTAAGTGAATATAGGCAAGGCGCCAAGATTTACAGAACATCTGGGATGGTTGCTACATGCATCAGTATGGATAAATTTCATGTACGTATATTGAACGTCTCAATAAGTATGCCAGTGGAGAGGTTGATACTCATGGCTTCATTTTCTTACAAAGTGACGTCACATCAGATGCAAGTTTATATAGTACCCTAAGCTAAAAACCACCATCAATATTAAGTCCCCTGCTTAGCTCGGAACAGTGGCATTGTTGCGGGATAAGCATGAGATGGTAATATACAAGGATAAAATCGAAACGACAAGTCATGAAGAGATTGTCAGGAAGATTTGGCTAACCTTTGTCGGGAGGCCTGAAGAATCTGTGACCCTTGCATTGGTGGCTTTGCATAAATTCGGCTTGGCCATGGGGTGTTGGCATCAGCGCTGCAACTTTGGCTACTGATCGGCAGAGGTGGCATTGCAACTTGGTCAGTGGAAAGGTGAATGGCGCCGGCTAGTTAGGTTACGGAAGTGCATATATGGCGCTACTTTGAGAGGCTAAGATGGCGCTGCTTTGGCTGTCTAGGTCAATGGAGTCGGAAGGGTGGATGGCGCTGCTTTGGCTTGTTGTGGAGCGGAGAAGATAGCGCTGCAGCTTTGGCTTGCTGTGGAGCGGAGGAGATAGCGCTGCAACTTGGCACGCAGAACGAGCGCTGGCTGGTTAAGTCACGGAACATGCGGATATGGTGCTTGGCTTCAGTCCGCAGAATGGTGGAAACTGGCTTCAGTATGCGGAATGGTGGAAACTGGCTTCAGTCCACGGAATGGTGGAAACTGGCTTCAGTCCGTGGAATGGTGAAAATGGCACTTGGAAGGCTTGCTGGCTGGATCACGTAATGCTGAAGCGTTGGCGCTAACTTAACCACAGAGTACTGGAGCCATGGAGAGTTGGCTTGACCACGGAGTGCTGGAGCGTTGGCGCTAACTTAACCAAAGAGTGTTGGAGCCATGGAGAGTTGGATTGACCATGGAGTGCTAGAGACATGGAGCGTTGCAGATTGAGTGACTGGTGTTCCTCGTTGTGGCGCGCTGCTGGTTCGGTCATAGAGCGGAGGTATTGGCACACTACTTGTTCGGCTATGGAGCATGAGTGTGGTGCGCCCAGTCATTTATTCCCGTTCATGGAGCAATAAGGAATCCTTATTCTGTTCAAACTCTAGAAACTGTGTTCGTATGAAAAGGGGTATCGACCATCTTCTGTTTTTTGTTGTTCATCCGGCTCCGTTCTTTGATCTGCAGTATCTGGATCCTCTTCGTCATTTTTAGCGGTGGTAGAACGAGCATTAATGGCAACAAAGCAACCTCCAATAGTTATAATCAGCAGCAAGGCGAGCCAGGAGAACTCAAAGTAGGTGCTCTCGCATGTATCCACCCAACAGTACCATCGATCTTCTCTGGAATGTGTAATAAAGTTCTGACTCCAGAAGAATGAGTATCTGACCTCTCCAGTGGATTTCAAAATTTACCAAACTCCATCGCACTCTTGTGATGGATGGATGAAACAATGTCAGGGATAATCTTGGAGATTGTGGTTGCGTTGTTGGTTCATCCTTGACTTTAGGCTATTTGGTACCTAGAATTTCTGATTGCGATGATGATATGTTGTGGATGCTTGTATGGTCGAAATCTTCCGGAGCCATTAGGTGAAATAGATGAGTTGAGAGACGTTCCGTTGCCGATGTGCTGCTATCAAGTCTTCAAGGACTTCGTTCCAAACGACATCCTTTGAACCATCTTCTGAATCTTGGGCTATTGCATGGAATGGGATGCGGTGAGCAGTCCCCAGTTATACTTCTGTTAGATCCGATGGCGTGGATGGATATGTGAATGTATCTCTGTGGCGTGCTTTCGGAGTTTTTGATGCACGTGTACGACTTCATGTTGATAAATTCTTGCGGCTCGTAAAACTTCGACAGTGATGATGTTGAAATCGGGAAGAACCTAGTTGAGGGAAGTGAAGGCATCCCATTCTAGTAGTCCCCATGTGTAATTATCCTGAGCCTATTTTCTCGTGGAAGATGTGCTTATGCTGCATTCACTGGTAAGGTGGTGACTGCGTTTAAGCTTCTAAACATGAAGGAGGCTTCAGTCCCCAGGTGTAGCCTACTTTAATTGCATCGCCTTGAATCCACGCCTATGGGATTTTATACAATCTTATCATACTTTCCTGGATGTGATGCTGGGATGCTTGGAATATCACATGGACGAAACATTCTGGATAACAAAGAGGTAGAAGTGAGAGAGTTATGTCGTTAATCGTGGCTCCCTCTGTCTCTTCAAGAAAAATGTTTCAGCCGCGTCTCTGGAGTTATATCATGAATGATTGATTGTTGTCGGGGATGGACCGTGATGAGCAGTCCCCAGTCACACTTCTCTTTGGTTATTGAAGTTGTTTTCTCTGAGTAGGCTTGGGATCCGCCGCGGCCTCGTAAAGTGTTGCAGGCGCCTTCTATACAGAGAGGTGATGATATTCTTACACTACACCTTTGAAGGGTGGATAACCTTTTCGTGGCTATGACTTTTTGGTTGAACGTGTCTTTTGAGCTTTGACAGTGAAGGGATCCCTTGTAGAGCCTCAGTCCCCAAGTGTAGTTTACATGTTTCTAACTTGTATGGTCGGTGATTTGACCACGATAAAGACATCATTTTGCATCTGTAATGGTGACTCTATTACTTCTTCCACGTGAAACTTTGTAGTGGTTGTTGCTATGGTAAAGCTCTGGCTGGTATCGACAAACGAGCAGCAACAGTTCTTGGCAGCAGATGTGATCATAAGAGACTACATCGTCGTAGGAACCAAAATAGGTTGGCTGGAATTGCATGGGCGTCCATGGAAGCAAAGGGATCGGCTGGATGCGTAAGCGAGTAAACTTTCCACGACCACGAGGTTTGGCGAAATGGATCAAAAGTGGCCACAACCGTGATCCTTGGTTTCATGTGATTACGATCCTTGACAGGGAGGAGTGTGGTGGCTACGGGCACAAACCTTGGAAGGAATGAGTGTGGTGGCTACAGAACGATCTCTGGCAGGAAGAATGGCGGCTATGGCATGATCCTTGGCAGGAAGGAGGCGTTTAAACGGCTTCGGCTCTTGGCGAGGACGTTGAAGCTTATGGAGCAAAATTTTGAAGCTTCGGCTTCGGATCCTAGAGCATCTTATGTAGAGAATGCTGAAGCAGAGCGGCTGCTAGAGCGAACACTGAAGCGGAGACACTGCTGGAGAACGATGAAGCGGAGCCGCTGCTGGAGAAAGTTGAAGCGGAGAGAACTTTGAAGAGGCTCCTGGAGAGAAACTTCGAAGCGGCTCCTGGAGAAAACTCTAGTGAGGGCGCTATTAAACCTTCGAAAAACGACTTGGTACAATATGGCATATGAGAAGACGTCACAAATAGTGTTGGTCGGCAAGTCGTGTTTTTCTCCTCATGGGAAATAATACGCTTCTTCTGTTTGATTTTCCCTTGCAACTCTCAGAGCCTTGACGGTTACAATGTTGAAGTCGAAGGCCGCGTCAATCAGCGTGCTGTCAAATTCGACATCCTTCAAGTAAGTAGTGGTTAGGAGTCCCCAGTTCCATCTATCAATTGTGCTTTCCAGGAGAGGTTGGGGTTTGGGAACGACTTTCCTGGATGGAAACCACTGCTTTCTTGATGCAGTGCGGTTGAGGGCTGCAAATATGTCTTAACGCTGCGCATTGGAGAAATATAGAATCTCACGTAAATGTTTCATCATAAATTGCATGATTTTGTGGGCGAAGTCCCCAGAAATCATGTATCTCCTGACGGGAAGAGGGTCTCTATGAACTCAGGAGGGTTGCTGTGACGGGCCGGAAAATTACGCCTTTGGCGCGTTGCCCCGCAGGCCGTAATAACTTCCCCGATGCGCCATGATGAAGCTACGATCCGGGCCTCAAAGCTAGGCAAATGCACGTCCATTTTCCCTTGCAATCATGCTCGTGGAGCATGATGCATCTAACTTAGATTCCACACCGTTCCAACTTACCCTTGTTCCGTGAAGAGTTTATTAAGAAAACAAAAACCTTCATAAAACGGGAAAAACGGGCTTTTGAGGTCCTAAACGATGGAATTTGGCTAAATTCAGGTGACCATGTGGATCTATAAATCAACATGTCTTGATATTTGGGTTGTTTCCTATCAAAATGGACTCTTCTTGAGCTAAATTATGACACTCGAGTTTTTAGCCTATGTCGAACGCCTTGATAGGAAGTATGAGCATCCAAGGAATGGAATGCAACTAGCCTCATCAAGTTTGGACACAATCATCTCTTACATCGAGTTACCGAGCCAGATGATATGAGAGGCCAGAATGTCGCAATCATCTCCCAATTAGATAATATGAGCGATAAAGTACTGGACCGGCAATGCTGCAACTCATTGCGTCTTCCTACGTACCCTTCCCTACTCTAAAGGGATCAAGCACAGACCGTAGTTCATCATAAGGGACAGTAACTTAAGTCAACTCGTTTGCATGGTCGTGGTCAAGCTATAATCGTAATGGCCTAGTCCATATAGGCCGTTCCGTCAAAATGCATCCAAGTGATGAACACTTGGTCTTCGGCATGGCATAGTGATGACCATGCTTAACACGCTCCATTAGCAAGGCTACGCATCTATAAATGAGGCCTAAGCATCATTTATACTCTTCCGGCTAATCTATGAAGATAACTTGGTGCATAGTCCCTATATACACCATCAACCAACTACTCCTCTCTATATATGTTAACTTGACATTTTTACAACTCAAATTGGGGGAGCAAAAATCATTCATCAACTCCTCAGGCCATGATGGATGCACCTTACCATTCTAGCCAACTGCCATTACATTCAGTTCTGGCTCACATGTCAGTTTCAATGCCCGGACATGACGGCTGAACATTTACTGAGCCATGTCCTGTGAAGGGCCGTGATGGTCGTACTTCCGTCTTTGGCCCATAGGCCACTCCAATGTCTGGCTGTAATGGTTGTACATCTCTAAGGCTATCTCACTTGGTGCATGGTCCGTATATGCACCTTCAACCAAGTACCCCTCCCTATATATGTTAACTTGACATTTTTACAACTTGAATTGGGGGACCAAAAATCATTCATCAACTCCCCATTTTACTATTCATGGTCGTTGCCATATATTTCCGAATAAGCGGCCAAGATGGTTTTCCATTGCCAATGACAGCTCCGATGTTCAGCCATGTTGGCTGACCACTGCCAACCCGATGTGTAGCCATGTTGGCTCCCCGCTGCCAACCCGACGTTCAGTCATGTTGGCTGTCCGCTGCCAACCCGATGTCCAGCCATGTTGGTTGTCCGCTGCCAACCCGATGTCCAACCATGTTGGCTGAACATTGCCAAACCATTGTCCAAGGGACAATGTTCCTTTTTCCACTCAATGGAAGCTTTGGATGAAGCTTCATCTCGGGTCATGGAGCATCCTTTAGCATGCGCCATGCTAAAATATACGGGGTGTTACATAGTGCGTAAAATGATTGCGCATAATGATTGTGCAACATTCGTTCGTCCATCCCTCTCTGGCCTGATGCACAATGATTACGCACCGCTCGTTCTGTCGTATTGCACAATGATTATGCAATATTCTCTAGGCCAGACCGCTCTAGCCTGATGCACAAGGATTATGCGATATTGGTTCTAAGCCAATAGTCTTCATAATGCGCAATGATTACGCTACAAGCTTAAGGCCACCTACCCTACTGGCCTAATGCATCATGATGATGCAACATTGGCCTTGGCCAAATGCCAAACATAATACGCCATTTTGGGGCGGTATTGTCCTTAAGCCAATCTACCTCTTACCGAGCATCGGAAGCTTTGAATGAAGCTTCATATCAGGCCATGGCGCATCATTTAGCATGCGCCATGCTAAAAACACTGGGTGTTACAGTTGCTGATTTTTTTTCCCTCGATTTTGGAGAAATCGTTCCTGATCTTCACGTGTGATGAAATTGGATTGATGATTCCTTTCTACTGGGCGTTCAAGAGCAACGCGAGCCTCTTCATTTATAAATGCGCATCCTGCTGAAGTGCCTGCGCCGGATGTTAAAAGTATTCCTTGTCAGCTCCATCTGGGGTTGACATGACTCTTGTGGTAGCCACTCCGTTAGGGTCTTGAGGAAAATAGGTATCTCTTTCTGAGTTGTAGTCATGTATGTCTGAGCCTTACGAGAACCTTTTATCTTTCCATGAAATCAACAGTGATAAGAGGAGATCGGCTTCTTCTGGATCCTCCAGTCTCTTGTCCGGATGGTGGAGTAGCAGAGGCTCTGGTGACGGTTGGAGCTGTCACACTTGAAGAAACGGTGGGAGTGGCGGAAGCGGCTCTGGCTCTGGTGATCGGTGGTGTAACACCTGAAGGAACATTTTCCGCGCCGCTGGTGTTGGCAGGTTGGCGTATTAATGCCACTGGAAGGAATGTTAGTACCGGGGATGATTTCAATGCTAGTGTTCTTAGGGTTTGTTGCTGATCCAGACCTGAGTTCTACCATCTTGAGATCGAGGTTGAAAAATAAAATTGAAAATTGGAAATTGATATTGCAACCGAGAGATTAATCTCCCACTGTGGTCGCCAATTGTTTGTGGGTGAAAACTGCTTCTGCCGGTTTTGGTGAATTCGTGTGCATGGATGAGAAACGAGTCTAGACCCTAAAAAATGTACTGCATGGGAGTACTTTTGATTCGAGAGATCAATCTGTACAATCCTGGCCTAAACCAAGAAATGGTCGTTCCAGGCTTGCTTCGGTCACAAAGTGAAGGAGAAGGGTCGGTCTTAGGGAGGGAAGCGAAGAGAGTGTTGATACCAGAATCGTTGGTTCCGAAGGTGTGGTTGTTTATGACTTGTATCTGAAAGTAGAACTGGCTAGCAGAATGGAAAGATACCAGGTGATTTCTAGATACCGTGTTGTTGCCGACCAAAACTTGTTCTTTGGTGGAAATAGGTGAAGCCTATTTATACAAGTCATATTGAAACGTACCATGGTCTCGTAGGAAGTGGAAATGATTGAGTGGTGGAAAATAGAGTAACGTGTAACCATCAGACATTATGCTTCCATGATGAAGGAAGTGAATTCGTTTACACCGTTACTTTTCACCACCACTAATTGTCCCGCTTCATGACACTTTCTTGTAACGGGCGCATTGCACGTCGCACGCTGTAAACCGCCAGACCAATACCCTGATGAGAATCCCTCGGTTTGTGACATGTTTGATGTCTCGAGTGTTTTCGTGAAAAACATGTAGCACTTTTCTACGTGTGGCAAGTCAAATTCAAGGGACTTACCCCAGGAAAATAGCATGTAATGCTATTAGGCTAGTTTTGGCTGGTCACCTAAAACTTGCCACAGGTTTGTTAGTTCGGTGGAGAACTTCGATTGTTGAGATCACATCTCATGAAGGAGGGTAGCCGTTGATTATGGATACCTTGTGTTGGTGCCTGATAATGGAGCAGTGGAGTTTTGGTGTACGCCAGTGGCAATGTGGCATGGCTGGCATGGCTCGTGCATGCCAGTGGAACGGTGGTGCAAGTGGCGCCTGGCGTAGCCATGGCCACTAGATTTAGGCAGCTGGTCGCCTGAAACTTGCCACAAGTCTGTCAGTTCGGTGGCGAACTTGGATTGTCGAGATTGCATCTCATGAGGAAGGACGACCATTGATTATGGACGCATCTTGTTTGCATAGAGAAATGGCGTCATTGGCATAGTGGCGCCTGGCGGAGCCATGGCATAGCGGCATGCCAGTGGCGTAGTCGTGGCAGCTGTTCTGGCATATTGGTGTTAGGCCCGAATATGGCTCCGACAACATTGGCCCTGTTGCTAAATTAATCTCGAGGCCTTAGGAGAGTCACTGGACACAGTTGGCATGGCAACTTTTAGCTAAATTAGGGTTTTGCGCATCGCAACTCTATTTAGCACGTGCGGCATGACTGCCCCATAGCGTCGTGTCCAAAGTTAGGTCTTGGCAGCGTGGCCAAGGCTAGGATTTGGCGTCGTGGCCAAAGTTAGGGCTTGGCGGCGTGGCCAAGGCTAGGATTTGGCGTCATGGCCAAAGTTAGGGATTGGCAACGTGGCCAAGGCTAGGATTTGGCGTCGTAGCCAAAGTTAGGGCTTGGCAGCGTGGCCAAGGCTAGGATTTGGCGTGGTGGCCAAAGTTAGGGGTTGGCGTGGTGGCCAAGGCTAGGATTTGGCGTCGTGGCCAAAGTTAGGGCTTGGCGGCGTGTCCAAGGCTAGGATTTGGCGGCGTGGCCAAATTTAGGGTTTGGCGGCGTGGGCAAGACTAGGATTTGGCGTCGTGGCCAAAGTTAGGGATTGACGACATGTCCAAGGATATGATTTGGCGTCGTGGCCAAAGTTAGGGCTTGGTGACGTGGCCAAGGCTAGGATTTGGCGTCGTTGCCAAAGTTAAGGCTTGGCGGCGTGGCCAAGGCTAGGATTTGGCGTCGTGGCCAAAGTTAGGGCTTGGCGGCGTGGCCAAGGCTAGGATTTGGCGACATGGCCAATGTTAGGGCTTGGCGGCGTGTCCAAGGATAAATTGGCTCGTGGCATGTTATGGACTATGACCAAAATTAGGGTTTCGGCTAATGCTACTGAAGCAAAAGTCTTGTTTTGATCAGGAAATCCTAATTCGAGTCCGTTATGGCATTGGCCAAGAAAAAAAAGTGGATTAGCACGTAGTGGCGTCATTTGTGGAACATTGGCATGTTACTACGGCAGAGTCGCATGTTGTCATGTTACTGCGGCAGGGTGGCATGTTGGTAAGCCAATGTTGTTGTGGCAGAGCGCGTTTGGGTTGCCAGTTAGTATGGTGGCGCGGCTACACCTCTAGTGCTCGTGGTGCATTTTAAAGTGACCTGATTGGTCGGTAGGAAGGAGATGGGCCGGCAAAGCATGGGCGTGGCCACACTTCTGGTGTGAGTGTGGCGGCTTTAGAGCAACACGATTGGTCGATGGGAAGTGGGGCCGGCAAGTAAGGGCCCAGGCACAAATTATGTGCGCGTTGCTAGTTTGAGGCGACCTGATTGGTCGAGGGAAATAGGGTCGGTTTAGGATAGGGTGTGGCCAATGGCAAGTGGCGCCAGTTGGCCTAAGGCATGGCCACGCCTCCTTTTGCTACCGCGGCTCCCTGTTTTCTGATTCTGGACAGGATTTTGCACCGACTAATCCATGATGGATTAATTACCTAGTTTGCCTATGCTTACTTTCGACAAGCAAGGTATGGTATACTGCGCAAGGCGCAAAAGCATTTGAGTGAATTTCATGTGTTGACACAGAGTTCTTTAAGTTCATTGCCAGAGAGCAGCATGCTTTCTGATTGAATACTTTATGCAAAGACCTTATCCTTGATATTTGGAAATTCGTGCTACTCTGCTGCGAGTGAACACAAATTGTCATGCCATATCAACATTAAGGGTTCAACCGAGGAACATAGCATAGAAAGCATTCAAAGAAACTTATATTAAGTGAATATAGGCAAGGCGCCGAAATTTACAGAACATCTGGGATGGTTGCTACATGCGCCAGTCTGGATAAATTTCATGTAAGTATATTGAACATTTTAATAAGTATGCCAGTGGAGAGGTTGACACTCATGGCTATGTTTCCTTACAGAGTGACGTCACATCAGATGCAAGGTTTTACAGTTTTAACCCTAAGCTAAAAACCACCATCAACAGTAGGATAAGGAATTTTTGAGATTACTATTCAATGACCCCATTTTCTCATTTTGCGAGCCCTCAAAACAAAAAACTTGGAGCCCCTATAATAGGCTTCTATTATTTTTTTTGATAAACCACGAATTCTATTGATACCAGGATGAAATAAGGCTTGTATGTTTTGCTAGAAGATTACAAATAGCAGCTGAAAAATTGTTATCAGCTTTTACCGCATTAGTAGATTCTCTAACTGATTTAGAGATATGATCTGCAACTTGGTTGTCGTCTCTATTAACAAAAGAGAAACTACAAAGTGTAAAACTCAAAACTAAATGTTTAATTTCTTTGATAATGTTCCTATTCTCCCACTGGATAAGCAGTGTATCACCAGTTATGGACTGTATGACATTTTTAGCATCAGCTTCCACATGAATATTTGTGCATTATTTCAATTTTTTCCACCTCAAAGCTTCACGCACAGCCAAACATTCACCTTCCTCTGCATTCAGTACTCCATTTGGGTATGTTCCTCTAATCCCTTGACAACAACTCGTATGATCACGTAGCACAATACCACTACCCAGTTGGTTAATATCAGGGTCAAACGATGCATCTATATTAAATTTTGTTATACCTTCTAATGGAGGAATCCATCTAGAAAATTTGTTAACACTGATGCAATAATTGGAACTAGATATTTCATGTAGATGGGATGCCAAGTTATAATTAATTTTATGCACAATACTAAGATGGTAAAAAAAAAACTCCCTGAAAAATTGCATCACATTTATCCTTCCACGGGACCCATGAACCTATCATTACAGTGTAAAGCCATTTTTATCAGTGTTGATGTTATAGTTACTAAACCAGCTAAGTACCCTATCCGAAATACTACTGCAATTATCCTTCATTGAATTAATATTTATATTAATTCCTCTCCAGACTGCTTTTGCATGTCTGCAGTCAAATAATAAATTCTCCATGGTTTCATCATGTTGACCACATATGGTGCACCTAACATCTTGATCATTAAGTATCCAACTTACTTTTTGTAGTATTTAACTCTCTAATGCATTTCCATGCAAAGAGTTTGATTTTGTGAAATGCATTACAATTCTATAGCCTCTTCCATACTTCTGGATTAATGTTGACACCATTAATTTGAATTACTTTGTTGCATCTGGGGAGAATATTATATGTGCTTTTAACTGAAAATTTTCCATTTTTTGCAGGCATTCATAACATCACATATTCTTTAGTGTTATCAACAAACAAATTTTTAATTGTACTAGAAGTATTAGAATCAAAGTGTTTATTTAGCAGATCAACATTCTATAAATTAGAATCTGGGATGAGCAGTTCAGAAACTACCTCATAAAATCTGAAGAGATCATTAATTGGTGTAGGTGGGTCGGACAAACCTGGAATCCATCTGTCCAACCATATTCTTGTTTTCTCACAATTATTTATCTTCATGATTTTTTTTGTGCTGCACATTTTGTAAACCTTTGGTTATTTCATTCCAAGTATATGAACAATTTTTAGCTTCAATTTGTTGATGTAGAATATCACCGGTTTTTAAATATTTGCCTCCAATAACTTGAACCATGAGATGACTGGATTCAATACATATTCTCCAAGCCATATTAGTTGATAAAGCCAGATTAAGCTTTTCAAAATCTCTGAAGGCAAGACCACGAATATCTTTAGGTTTGCACACATTTTGCCATGCAATGGGATTTAAACCCCTATTAGATTTATGACCCCAAAAGAACTTCCTCTTAATAGCAGTGAGTTTCTTAATGAGATTTTTAGGTAACTTAAAAGTATCATTTGGTAAGCATACAATGAATTCAGCACATGCTTGATCATGGTTTATCTACCTGCTTGACATAAAGAGATAGAAGACCATGTAGAGTATCTTTTTTAAAAGTTTTCCTTGATGGAATTGAAGGATTCTTGTTTTAAGTGACCAGGAAGTAATAGAGAACCCAAATACTTTTCCTTAGAATTCATAACTTTAACCCCCAGAATCTGTGTTAAAGTAACGACAACTGAAGGATTGGTATATTTACTAAAATGAACAACAGAACTGAAATCTTGTAGTAACTCAAGGAGATTATTTACCGAAGTGAGATTAGCTTGTGTGAAAATCAAGCAGTCATCAAGTGATTGATTGCTGGTAAAGTATTAGATACTTTGATACCCTTGATGGCTTTAGTCTGTTGAGCATGACTAAGATGTCTAGAGAAATATTCCATTGCAGGGATGAATAAATAAGGTGAAAGAGGATCATCTTGTCTAATTCATCTTGTGGGTTGAAAATCTTCACATGGAGAGCATTCAGAAGCACAGAAAGAGAAATCGTACTTATGTACTGATAAATAAGATCTCAAAAATCATCACTGAATCCAAAAATATTGAAGTACCTTGATCAAGAAATTCCATTTTAGCTTGTCAAAAGCTTTCGACATGTTTAGTTTAAGAGCCATCCAGCTTGTTTGTCACTTTTTCTTCTTCATGGAGTGGATAATTTCTTGTGCAATTATAGTATTGTCATTGATAAGTCTACCTGAGACATAATCTACCTGAAAAGGAGAAACAATCTTAGTCAATAAAGTTTTCATTCTTCCTACCAGAATTTTGGAAATAATCCTGTACGAAGTATTACAAAAGCCAACTATCCTGTAATCAGTTGCATAGATACATTTCTTCTTTTTTGGGATGATAGATATGTAAGTATTATTAACCTGTTTCAAATTGTGCTTTGTTTCAAAAAATCTTGAAACCATCTGAAAAACATCTTCACCTGCAGTTTCCCATTGACTATCATAAAAGTCGGCATGAAAACCTTCTGGAACAGGTGTTTCCAATTCTGCATACTTTTGAGAGTAGAGTAAATTTGTTCTACATAAGGAATTTTGGTTAGAAGTATATTATCTTCAGTAGTGATGATAGAAGGAAGAACATAACAAAACCTGTCTTCAAGAACTGGACAAGCGGAAGTACTGATTTCCTTGAAATGATAAGTGAGATTACTTGCAATTTGCTCTCTTGAATTCAACCTGACATTATTATGATCCTTTATTGAATCAATATTATTCATTGTTCTCTTCCTATTGGTTTTAGTATGGAAATACTTGCTATTATTATCCATGTCTTTAATGAAAGGGTCTCTGGATTTTTGTTGATAAAACTCACTCTTGACATTGTGCCATTTGTTCAGTTCCTCATTAGTCTCCTTGATATGATTGTGAGAATCAATATCTGGAGGTTGAGCTTGAAGAGGATCCAGCTCAATCTGCAAACTTTCCACCTTCCTGTTGATGTATCCAAAATGTTCTTTATTCCATTTTGATAAATCTATTCTGGTTTTCTTAATTTCTCAACAAGCTGAAAACCAGGTGAACCAACAACACTATTTTTCTAAGCATTAGCAATAACTATAGTGTATGTTTCATCATTTAGCCATGTAAGAAAAATTTAAAAGGTTTCAGTAGTTTGGACTAGTAGAATCAGAGACTAACATGATTGGACGATGATCACTACCTAACGGAGTTAAGTGATACTATTTTGAGTTTGGAAAACAAACATTCCACTCACCATTTCCTAAGGCCATATCTATGCTATATCTTTTGGAACATGTACCTAAATTATTATTGGTCCAAGTAATCCATACCAACAAAACAAATGTCTTCTAGTCCACTATTTGCCACTATTGTATTTACCCAGCCATATATGGAAGAGGAAGAAAAACTACTACTATCTAGGATATGAAAGTTGAGGTCTCCTATAGTACAATCCAGGGACTACTATTTGCACTACTTATTTGTTGAATGAAGTTTCATTGTTCTTTTTCTTCTCATACCTAGTATAACCATACATACAGGAGAAATTCAGGCTTACTGGAATCATCTTGAATGAGAGCATTAAAAGTATTAAGAGAAGCATCCAGGATATCACATTGAAAACCATTATTCCATAGAGGAACTAAACCTCCAGATAGACCAACTGGTTCTATAAAAGCAGCAAAGTTTGGGTATTGAAATTGATTTAAAAGAGGTTTACATTTATCTTGACCAATTTTGGTTTCACACACGAAGATAATGTCTGGGTTCTGGCTTCTTATTAGGTTATTTAGGTAGTTTCTGATATTGGAATTTTTAAAACCTTGGATATTTCAAGAAATGATCTTCATGTTTGACTCTTCTATTTTACTAAAAACGAGAGAAATTACAAACAACTTGAAGAATAAATGGCTCAAATGTAAAAACAAATGAAAGATGCATATGCAATGTTTTCCTACCAAAAAATATAAAACAAAATATGAAATGATTAGAAAAATGGAACGAGTAAAACAAACAACTAAAATTGAAAAAAGTAGTAGTACAAAAAGTTTTGAAAAATACCTGATTCTCCTTCTGTGCAGCTTTAGTTTGGTTATCTCTAGGATTGACTTTTTGAGAAGTTTAGTTGTCTATAATATGGTCAGTGGTTTTGCAAATGGAAAA
Organism: Papaver somniferum; assembly: GCF_003573695.1. Lineage (NCBI taxonomy): Eukaryota > Viridiplantae > Streptophyta > Magnoliopsida > Ranunculales > Papaveraceae > Papaver > Papaver somniferum. The sequence continues at coordinate 14,066,117 of NC_039367.1, read as the reverse complement.
ATGTTCATTATCACTTTCAATTGTAGAAGATTCCTTAGAAAATCTGTGTTGTTTCCCAAGCCTAGTATCGTCACTTACTTCAGCATCTCCATCATTATTGACAAGAAATTTCATATTAATGACTTCACCATCCTTAGGAGGAATAAAAACAACATTCTTGACGAATTTTTTCTGATTGCCTTTAGTAACTGGAGATGAATTTCTTGCAACAGTTGAGACAGTTTTCCTAATGTTATTAGTGTTATCAAAGAAATGAGGCTTCTCATGTGCTTGAACCAAAATAATTAGTTGCATCTTTGCAACCACCTTTGCAGTGTTTAATAACATAACACTCAGTGCAAATACTTGATGGCTGCCTTTCATAAAAAAAAACTTGATCATCTAATAATTCCTGCATTAGTTATGTATTTGACTCCTCATCTCAAAGTGTTAGTTAGATCTATGTTGACATAAACCTTCACTGGAACTCCACCCACTGAAACTGCATCTTGTGGCTCAATCTTAACAACTTCTCCCATGATACTACCAATTTTTGTAACAGCTGCTACATTCATATGTTCGAGAAGTAAAAAAATGTAAATGAATCCAAAATAGTTGAAAACCCCAGTGATTTTCGGTATAAATCATATCGGGTATATAGTCATGGACCGCAAGAAGCTGTTTGTTAACACTCCATGGTCTTTCCTCTATAACCTTATTCAAAAATTCAAATTTGCTGAATTTAAAGATCATGATATTAGGATCTACCTCCATTATATTGATATCTTCCGATAACATGAAAGACCATGTGAACTTAATATATTTCTCCACCGAATCATAGCTCATTTTCCCTTCAGTAATGACTTTGCCAATGACACTAGCTTCCTATTTAGCTTCCTCTTCTTCTTCATGATTATTTTCTGATTAAAAGACAACAACTTCATTGGTATCCCCTAAATCCAAAACTGCTTGCTTGAACTTATTGACCAGATCACCAACTTGGCTTGAGCTTCCTGCCTCTATTCTATTGATTCTGAGTTTTTTAAGGTTTCTGCTTTTTCTCTCGACAGGTATATTATAAGAAAATAAATCCAGGCGGAGATGATGTTTATGGTAATCAGAATAGATACAAGATTATATTTTGGTTATTATTTTGGCTGGAACCACGGTAACAAATTGTTTGATTAATTTCAAAGGGAAATTCTTCAAAGGGAGGAATTTTGCAGAATCTTGACTCAGGGAGTTGTACCAACTCCTTGTCAACTTCCATAGCAAACCAACAACACAATCACAGACAATACCATATTTCAAACGATTAGCGACCTTCTCAGCAAATGCTATAGTCACAACAACAACGTAATGGCAAAAACCATTAGAGATAACCCAAACTGCATATACATGATGGAGAAAACAGGATTAATTAGCAAAATATTCGGTGAAAAAGAGAAACGAAGAATACCTTAAGAAAATAATGAGATTGTAAATAAATTTATGGAGCAGGATCCAATGACATGGTTATATTGACATAATCATGACATGGTTTAGCCATTTTTTCTACAAAATCCAAGCGACAATATATTTGAGGCTAATTTTTTGATGACATGTTCCTCTTAATAGCTCTACATTCCTACCAAAAATGAGAGCATTCCGAGACGTATAAGAATACCATCTACCATTTTGAATAGCAACAGTTGAATATTAACGGTTGAAATTAAATTTTGTGGATGGTAAAGTTCCGTACATCGGGATACTCTCATTTTTGACAGAAATGTAGAGCTATATAAGTGGAACATGTCACCAGAAAATTAACTTCAAAATCGTTGTCGCTTGGATTTTGTAGAAAAAATGGCCAAACCATGTCATGATTATGTCAATATAACCATGTCATTGGATCCTGCCTCATAAATTTAGAATGAAGTTGAATAACAGAAAATTAAGGAGAAGAACAGGGATCAACGGTGAAAAGGAGAGAACTAAAGAGAATTTGAGAAGAGTTAATGACTGAGTTGACACATATCAATCGCCCAATTCGCAGGAGTCATGACCTTTAATTATTAGATAATGAACCTAGAAGAAGAAGAAAAAAAGTCCATCTGATTGAAGGAGCTTGGGACGAAAGGGATCCAGTGAGAAAAAAATATATCGCATATAGAGAAAAATATCTTTTACTTTGGAACAAAAAGAAAAGGATCACTTATTTAGGGACGGCAGCAGTTATAAGGACTATAATGCTATTGCCCCGTAGGCAAGAGCAATGACCATAAATGGGTCAAGGAGTCTTTCTAACAGAGCAGTATTGTTTTGCACAAGCATAAACTGACTACATTTTTTTATCAGATTGAAAATCACGCTATAATTTTCTGTGTTATAACCAATTCTCTGCCATAGCTATGAGCAATGGGCATCAACAGGCGAAGAAGTACTTATACATCTACAGTTTTGGTTTACTAATATATTCCCAGACGTATACAGCAAAATTTGAAAACAAATGTCTGACATCCTGATAAAATCTGCATTTCATGGCTGACTAGCATGACAATATGACTGATACCTTGATAGTTGCAAACTTAACTGCTACGAAATCCCGCCAGAATTTGCAGTTTGATTAGATAATGGTCGGTTGCACTAGGATGGCAGGAAGAAAGGGTCTTCTTTCTTCTGATATATACTGAATAATTGCTTCGAGTAGTTTGTTGCCAATCTCTTACAGTATCCAAGGGATTTCTGATCAAACATCTCCAAGTCCTTTACAGATTTCTTCAGGTCACCTTTTGGGTCTCCATTCGTCAAAAATTCAGCTAAAGCAGTTCCTCTGCAGTAAAATTCAGGAAATTAAAATATTAATGGAATTAAAGGAATGCATGCATAAATTATTTTGCTGATTTTGTACTTTCATTATTAAACAAACAGATAGTTCTGTATGCAACACGCAGATCCCCCAACCATCTTGGGATGATTACTAAAATCAAGCATCTATTTTCTCCTGTATGACTTTCAGAATGTTATCATAAAATTTCTCCTTTAGTACTGTCTTATGATAGCAAACAAAGAGAAAACCGTGAATGTAGTTCGACAAGTGCAATTATAACTAAGGTTGCAATTAGATACTCTGTCCCATAGCTCACCACTTTTGCAAAATTATAGTTCTCCTCATTTCACCCACTTAATCCTACCACTAATTTGATATAACAAGTTTACTATTACTACCTCCAGTACAAGATACAGTATCCCTCTTAAAAAGGTTTTGAAAAAAACAACTTAAAACTAGATGTTAAAGAAAAGAAACGATAATCTTGCTTACTGCAAAGCAAAATGGAATTTAAGAGTAAGTTGCTATTTGGAAGAGAGTAACAAAATCATCTGCTATTAAAAAAATAAATAAATGAAATTACATAACCAAGAGCATTGATCCCATACCTGAGAGCATCATACTCATTAAAGCCTCGATTAATGGAATGTGAAGATCCGGTCATTAATTTTTCCATAGTGAACTTCTGCCGATAGAGAGCACAAACAGCCTTCATGCAGAGTTCTGGGTCCTCTTCAAGTGAAGAAAGCATGTCTGCCTCAAATTGCCACTTTGAATTTTTCAGTCTGTTTCTTTTCATCATAGCTAAAGCTTGATGAAAAGACGAATCTACATTGCTTGAATCTTCTGAGTCACCAGAACTATCGTGACTACCTAAACTGTAAGAGCATTGTACTCTGATTCCACCAGCACATTGACCCTCACTTTCATAGCCAATTTCTTCAACCACATTCTCTTTTCCATTCTTAAAGATTGGGTTTCCAACTTTCGGACAAGGATTATTACTCATGTGCAAATGATTCAACAATGTACTCTCTGGAAAAGAATTTTTTTTCTTGACACAGTCTCAGCAAAATCAAGCTCTTATGACTACCAACTGAATTGTATCACCAACCGTACTCTCGGATCTACTGATCACTGTTTCTGCACTCCTACTTCTTTTTGAAATGGAAGATAATGGGACTAATGTGATATCCTCTTTAAAGATGCTTTCATAATCTTCGCATCTCTGATTTTCCAATGGCCTCTTTGAACCTTTCATGGATGACAAATTCTTCCCATTATCTGAAGGACTTTTGAAGGCAGCATCACTTGAAAACTGGTCTCTTTCTTTGTCTGTGATGTTACAAATATATTTTGGAGCAATATCCTTACCATCCTTGCTATCGTTAATTTCTGTAATACCTCTTGACGATGTTCTTACACTCACTTGATCGAGTATGTGTAGCTTTTCACTTGAGCTCCCTTCTAACTCATGACCTGGTTCTACTTTCACCGTACTTTGAAATTGTGTATTATTTTTCTTGTTCTTCACATTTTCCAAAGGCTTATATTGGTTATTAGTTGAACTAGGACCTGCAGATAATAAATGTAGATATAAAAATTATGATATTGTATTATCAGTTTCTATCACTGTATCCAGCAGTGATATACCGAAGTTACTTTCTGATTGAACTTTGAAAAAAATGAATTATGACAAGACAAAAGTTATGGATTACAGTACTACCAATAAAATATGACCGGCTCTTCATATAGACCATTAAACAGCAACTATATCGCAGGCAATGTTCAACCAAATGATACTTCTTTCAACAAAAAATATACAGCGTTATGTCTATGCCATGTAATCAATGAGACTTGTGATAAAGAGAATCACATCGTTCTGGAGTAAACAGTTTCAACATTAAGATTACAAGTCAATTCATAGAGAGAGAGAGAGAAGCTGATGAATGTACGAATTACAGACTTGGGTCCCTTGTTTTGCAAAAAAAAAATGGAATTGCATCAAAAGAGAAAAATAGAGTGCAACAATTAGACAGGATTACGATTCATATACATGCATATAAAAAGAAAAAGAAAAAATTGCACAACTGGACCATAAAACTCAAAATAGAAAATCTTCAAATTGAGGTTCTTATTGTCATCCATCGTGTGAAAGATTCCAACAGAGTATATACCAAATCTTACGAAAAACATTAGAAGCTAGTTGAATAAACGCTAAAATAGTGAAATTGTTAAGTGGCAAAGCACCAAGTACTCGGCATTGGATAAACAAGGGATTTAGCAAGTAGCCTATTTAGTTGCAAAGAATTAACCAATTAAACATGAACTATTATTCCTTATAAGGTTGAACTCTTTACTGGTTAAAGAAACAGAGAATAAAATGGTCTAATACGATGCTGATAACATATAAAGATTGTCAGAGATCCAGCAAGGTTTATGTGAACACACAAAAATAGAATATGAACTGTTCTACTAAAAGAATTGACAATGTGAAGTGCATCATTAGTACCTGAGACATGTTCATCTCCTTTGCTTGTTGACGGAGACACATTAGCATCATTAGTCCCACTATCGATTTCACAGCCAAGATTGTTTGTATCGTTCTTATCTTGTAAACCTCTTAGTTCAAATCCGCTTTCTCTGTTATCATGGGAATCTAAACATCTCAAAGCCGATTTGTCCAGACTCAAAATCTGGGCCTTTAACTCTCTTTCATCACTTTCAAATTTTTTAACTAGCTCCTCCAAGTAAGTAATTCTTTGTTGTGATTTTCTCTCCTTTTCGCAACTAACCTTTTGATCTTCTCCTAGACCCATAATTTGCTCTTTTAGTTCATTAAAGGCCGTTTTACATCCTTCAAGCTCATCATCAAGAGCGACTTTTATTAGCATTAGATTCTTCAATTTTTGCTCAAATCCAACACACTCCATCTCTTTCTCCTTCAGCGCCACAGACAAACTATTACACTTAAGTCGACAAATTTCCAATTCTTTCCCGAGTCCAATTCCCTTGCACTTCAGAAGATCTGTTTGACTCTCCAATTCTCTAAACCTTGTCTTTAAAACTTCAGTCTCATCCTTGGCTCTTCTTTTCTCACATTCCAAATCTCATAATCTTCTTATTTAGCTGAAAACACATGTCTGCATCATCATTTTCTTATTTTCCTTTTCCAAGCAAGTAATATTTTTTTTGTTGTGTCCTCTCTTTTACACTGAAGTCTTTTTTATCTTCTTCTAAACTCTTAACCTGCTTGTTCAGCTGAGCACATGGTTTTGTACTTTTTGATCTCATTTTCTAGAAAAAGCAATCTTGCTTTCTTCTTCTTATAACTGGCACACAACTCATCATGCTTTGTTTTATAACCTTCCAGTTTTTTCTCCAAATCAAGTTCATATTTCAGCCTCAAGTCTGCTTGAATCCCCAACTCCCTAGACTTTCTATTGAATTCCTCAATCTGTATAGTCAAAGCTAATTTCTCTTCTTCAAGTTTTAATACCTGTGTCTCCAGCTCCATACACTTCTTCTTAGTTTCACCTTCGGCTGTTCTTTCCCCGAACACCACATCCATGTTTTCAGTCTTGGCATGAACGGATGCCTCCTTTGCACCACTTTCCATCCTTTTAACAATTTCTTTTAAGTAAGTGATTCTCTTTTGTGCTTTCACCTCTGTGTCGACCATAACCTTTCGCTCTTCTACTAGACCCAATATTTGCTTTTGTAATCCAGTGCATGTAGTTTTGTATTGCTCAATCTCTTCATTTAGAGCAACTTTAATTGCCAACAAGCTCTTCAATTGACCCTCGACTCCAACACGCTCCATTTCCTTCTCCTTTAACTGACCCTCAAAACCATCACACTTCTGTCTATACACTTCCATTTCTTTCCTCAATTCAACCCCAATGTTCATTGCTGTTTGACTCTCTAACTTCGTCCTCATAACTTCAACTTCGTTTTCTACTCTCTTTTTTATCAAACTCCAATTCTTTAACCTCCTTACTGAGTTTAACACATATTTCCGCAGTAGATATCCTAATGGATTTTTGGTCATTCAACTCTCTTGTCTTCTCTAATAACTCCACATACAACTCATCATACTTTCCACTTCATTTTGCAAATTCAGGTCCAGTTGAGTCTCGAGATCAGTAACCTTCTTCTTGAAACCCTCTTTCAATGCTTCACACTCATCATAGATTCTCCTATAAGTTTCCAATTTCTCCTCCAAATCCACTTCATTTTGCAAATTCCAGTCTAGTTGAGTTTCGAGATCAGTAACCTTCTTCTTGAAACCCTCTTTCAATGCTTCACACTCATCGTACTTACTCCTATAAGTCTCCAATTTCTCCTCCAATTCCACTTCCTTTTGCAAATTCAAGTCAAGTTGAGTTTCAAGATCAGTAACCTTTTTCTTGAAACCCTCGTTCAATTCTTCACACACTCTTTTACAATCATCGTACTTACTCCGATAAGTCTCCAATTTCTCCTCCATCTCAACTTCACTTTTCAACTTCAAGTCCAGTTGAGTCTCGAGATCAGTAACCTTCTTCTTGAAACCCTCATTCAATTCCTCATACATTCTTTTACACTCATCGTACTTATTCCTATAAACCTCTACCAGTTCCACTCCATACTTTCCCTTCAAAGCCGCCTGAGCCTCGGAATCGTCAAGCTTCTTCTTGAACCCCTCGTTCAATTCCTCACAGATTCTTTTACGCTCTTTGAGTCCATCTTTAACCATATTGTTTTCCATAGTTAGGGTTTCAACCTTTTTCTTAACTACAACAAACTCCTTTTTCATTTTCTCAAAATCGAAATGTAGCACACTATACTGACTTTTACCTACCTCAAACTTTTTCTGTAACTCAGATTTCTGGTTTTCAACTTGCCAAAAATTTCCTTCCAACTCAAAATACTTAGATTTCCAGTATTCAGTTTCATTGAATAAAACCCTCGTAGTTCCATGATCCATTGTACTACAGAAAAAAGTGCTTTTCAAAAGTGATTCAAACCTAGAAATGAAGTAATGAAACGACGGACTTCATCAACTATGTTAGTATGCCCTAAAAACTTCCGAAATTTGTAAATAGATGATTCCGTTTGCAAACTAGAACTAGAAAAGAGGAAAGTGAGACGTCATATTCATCAGTACATAACGACGAAACAGTACTTAACTACCGAGTTAAGCGGGTCCGACAATAAAATACTAGTAATGTTTTAGAAAACGGGTGATCAATTTGATGGGGCTCCGGGGGAACTAAGGGCAATTCCTATGGAAATGAACAAACCCATATCTTTGTTGAGCCAGGTAAAGTAAACGCGCGAGTGAAAAACAAACGCTGGAGTTTGAACGAAAAGCATCGGTGTTGGAAGGAAAACCGTCAGCGCTTAAAGCACAAACGCGGCGCTTGAACGTAGGTCGCGGGCGTTTGAAGCAAAAACGCCAACGGGTAGTTTTTTAAAATTCAAAATTCACTTTTCACCTCTACAAATTACCATCAATTTCAAACAATTCACTCACACCAAAATTCACTTCTCTTGAATTTTCTCTTCTAAAATCTATTTCTCAATGGTTGAAAAGGCGATCACACTTTTTTGCGATGCAAAACTTGAAGCTGTTGTTTCTAAGATATGTGGAAGTTTTAAAAAGATTGAAAATTGTAAGAGGGAAGTGCAAGTTTTTGAAGTTACTCCAAGAAAATGTTCCGCTAAAAGGCAAAGAAGAGCTCCAGTTTTGAAAGTTAACAACAAAAAATTCAAAAACAAAGGTGAAACTGTCAAAGAGCGCGTTGAATGGAAGATACGTCAAATGAAGATAAACAGGAGGCCAAAACTTGTACTTGATTTTTATTGAAGTTATTAGTACGTTTTATCATTGCCTAAGTTTATATTTTGTAAAAGAATTGGCATCAATGAACGAAAATATTTAGATTTTAAAATAGAGATTTCCGTTTTAGATTAAGCGGAATTTATTACAATTTGAACTTGCAAATAATATCAAATCCACAACAAAAACATCAAACTACATCAAATCCAGCGACATTCTCTCTGTAGAGTTCATAGCATTCAAAATGCTTAAACTCTCTTCCGCTTTCTTCAGTAAACTTGGTCTGAGCAATGATTTTCTGTAAAACAGATAAACAACAAGTTCAGATATTTATGATGTTGTTGATCAGTGAGGAAAAAGGTAAGATACTCACCAGTTCTTCGTTGGATAATCCAGAATAGCTACGGTGAACTATCCACAAAACTTCCGTATAATGTTTGACTTCCTTAGTGATGAATGCAATTCTTAGTTCTAGGCTCTTACTGTTTCTTATGGCTTCGTGCCGCGATGCTACAAAATGTACCAATACTCTTTCCCAAAAATTGTCATTGTTCATTGGTCTCATCATACGATGTAACCAACATCGAACAAGAGCAACATCTTCTTCCATTGTAAAGACCGGGAGCGGCAATCGAGTGCAGTAACGATGTGTTTGAGATGGACCATCTTTTAGAATTCTGAAACACGCTTCGTAACGAAAAGGTTTACCGTGAGCTTCCTCCCAATTATCAAGAGCTGTGTGGATCACTTCATCTTAAGTTACACCGCTGAACTTTTCTCGATCAATTTCCATTACCAGAACAAGAAATGGCTTGACTGCAAGCCTAATATTTTGAAAACGAGCACGCAATCGACGAGCATCTCGGTTTCTTGGGTTTCCCGTCAGTGATATGAACATTGAAAAAACGTTCTCCCAAAAAGAAACGTCATGAAAAATAACAACATCAGTGATTAACCTATGAAAAAAATATGCTTTGCATATAGTTATATCCTCTTCTTCAGTAAACTTGGGACCACGATTTCTAACAGAGATTTCTGAAGAGTTTTAGAAAAAAAGAAGAAGAAGATGTGATTTTGGAGATGGGAGGAACGGGATTTATAGGTCGAGAAAGAAGATCGAGACGTTAAGAATTTATCCGTTGGCGTTGGTAATACAACCGCGCGCGACTTTTCTTTAAGCGCCCGTTTGAATTACCATAGGAGTTGGCATTCTTTGGTAAAACCGCGCGACTTTACTAAAACCGACCATTTGAATTACCAACGCCTATTTTCTTGTTATAAATAAAACAGTAAGGGTGGCCTCTCAACCAAACCAACAGATTTCTTTCTCAACATCTACCATGTTTTCTAAAGGAAAAGCGAAGCAAATATTATGTGTTGAAGCAAAAGAGGTTTGTCCATTATGTTTCATGGATAACCACAGTCTTATGCAATGCCCTTGGATGTATTCAAAGTTTCCGCGGGAAGGTTGTTCACGCATCAGAATGGTGATTGAATCACAACCGAAAAAAGCTCAGGTATTTGCAATGTCAAGATCCCAACTGTCCATAGGAACCACATATGCTAGATGATGCTATGGAGATTAAAAGGGAAGAAGAAGAAAAGATTGCAACACTCTGCAAAAACTTCAAACTTAAATCCAAATTGAAGAAGGAGTTATTACACTACTTGCACTGTGGATATGGAGATCACGAATACAAACATTGTCCACAGAGAATCAATGGATGCTCAAAGCGTTATTGCAAGACTTTTATGCATTTGCGGACTTCTTATGAAGAAGACACATATGGTAGGCATTTCTGAGAATGTCCTAATTGTTTTTTGGTGGAGTGGGCTCATTGAAGTTGAAGTACAAATCAGTACACTATGATGTTATGTTATTTAATTTGTTGTTTATTTTGTGTTATTATGATTATCTAAAACCATCAATATCATAAGTAATTTAAATTTTTTCCTCGATTAAACATTGCACCATCAATTTCATAAATAAAAACATACTGCATTGAATAACCACATCATACATGAGAATAAAAGAAATAGGCGTCAACTCTCGGCGGGTGGTGGAATTCCTAGGGCGATGTAAGGATCGTATTTGATGAGCACCCTAAGAATTTTGAAACAAGTATGGAAATCGAAAGGACGACCGCGGTGAGATGCTGACCACATCGCTAGAGTTCTGGGCAACACTTCATGTTTGGCTTCACCTTTGAGCTTATTTTTGTGATTCTCCATTAGTTGAGCGACGAATTCCGATACATTACATGAAATTACACTAAAACGATGCGTCAATCCGTGACAATTACGCCCATGAATGTTCATCGTTTCAGCGGCGAACATTTCAAAAACTTTCTCCCAGAACGTCGATTGGGATACATTCCTACCGGTATCGGCAACATCTTGACTGTGAATAACGTAGGCTCTGCAAATAGCTAAATCCTCTTGTTGAGTGTATCTAACACCACGAACTCTGGGAGGCATTTTTGTAGATGATTTGAGAGTGAAGAATATGTAGAATGTGTGAATTTGGAGTTGAAATGAGGAGTATTTATGGAACTCAAAAATTATAGTCGTTAGATCACAAGAGCTTCTGGCCGTCCAGATTCAGCCGTTGGCGCTTTTATGACAAACGCGCGCTAGAAGGACAAGCTCTGGCGTTTTTGTGAAAATCGCGTGCTGCGTAGGAAAGCGCCAGCGTTTGAGGCAAGATCGCCCGGCATATCATCAAATGCTCGCTACATCTTCCAACTCAATGAACAAACCAAGAAATTTGTTGGTTTGAACATCCATTTTTCATGTTTGTTGAGTCCATAGCGGGAGCAAAATGAACAAACTAGATAGTTTGTTTGTTCCATAGGAAATGCTCTAAGGGGTTTTCTTGTGGCGCTATTGCGAGAGATAATGTTGTTGGATTTCGGGTTGTCAAAATAAAAGCTTCTCTTATTGCACGGCTGTTGAGGCTGAGGCGTATGGGGATTTGCTAGCAATGGAGTTGGGTGAAAGAAAAGCATTCAGAGACATGGTGATTGAAGGGGATTCACGGATTATAATAAATGCACTTAAATACAGGGAAAACCTGATTGGCATATCCATAACACTATAAACAGAATCAAAGACCATATTGGGAGATTCAGCTCAGTGGAGTTCAGGTACATTAAAAAAACTGTCAATAAGTGGCACACAGTTTAGCATCTATGGATGTTGATACACACTCAGCAAATGAGTGGCTCACTTTCCCTCCTTCTTGTATCGCTCAGATCATTGAGATTGAGCAGTCTATCAAGTTTCAGGTTATCGTTAGTTAGTTTCCTGCAATGAATCCCAGTTAGATCCTTAAAGAAGATGGTATGACAGATTAGATCCGCGCTGATTTCTTATTTATTCTGTGGAACTTCCACCTTAGAGTTCAGGAAGGAAATCCAACGGTCTTTGAAAGTGTTCTCAACATTGGGATTATCAATGTGTAAAAGTGGGGTACATATAATCTTTGATGGGGGATTTTCGTCGGGAGTGAGACTCGGTAAACCACTCATTTCCGATTAGAAATAATAAATAATGCATGTGACTGCTTTTTTTTATAACGTCCCACAAACCGGTTTTTAGTTGCAATCATGGAGGGAATAAGTAAGGATGGTCCCTTGCCATAATAACAAAAAAAATCATTTGATATACCAGGTGTTCTGGTAAACTGGTCGCACAACTATGGAAAAAGTGTATATCGGTAAACTTTTTATCGAGCGATCTAAAAGGAAACTCCTGCGATGGGGAGTTAATCACTAGCGTTGAAGAGTCAATCGCTCCATATTTATTATGTTGTTAACCGCTACTTTGTAATAGTTATTTCCCTCTTTTCGAGTCTAGTATATACACCCCCTAATTTTATCAATTTACTTATACCTATTTTTACTTAAATTGTACACTGTTTACCTATTTCTTTTACCTTTATTCTCAATTTACTTACTTTATATTTCATAATCAATAGCTTATTTATATGAGATTTAATATCATAGGGATCGGGTTAAATCACAGTAAGAAATGCGTGTTCAATTGTTGCGACAACTTAATGATGAGGCAGATGAAGATAGAGAACCAAACAACACTATGTTGTTGATACATTTGGGGCAAAACCTAGAGCTTCAAAGCCAAATGAAGTATGCACAAGAAGATATAAGTATCGAGAGAGGGAATGGCTCCACCAGAAGCTGTTGCACGATTATTTTCTTCCCAATTGTGTGTATTTCAAGATTTTCAATGTCGATTCCGCAATTCCCCGATGCTTGGTGATTATTAATGAGATTTGTCAAGTATAACCTCGATCTAATTACCAATTTGATGCATTAAATATTAGAGGTCATAGTCCTGAACAAAAGGTTACTTCGGCCTTAAGGATTCTAGGTTATCTGTGGGTTCGAGTTATGAGTACCTTAATACCGGAAGAATAACTTCATACAAGTATCTCTCATTGCTTTGCGAAGCAATGTTTAATTATTTTGGTCCAACGTATTTATGGAAACCAACTAAGGAAGATGTTAGAGAAATATTAAAGTAAACGAGGATAATGGATTCCCAGAAGTATCAAATAGTCTTGATCGTAAGTATGCGCTCGATATGGGCCTAATTCAGTATATGTAAAATAGTCATTATCGTGTCATATCTGCCCAGTATATGGAATGGAAAGTACTACTCATAGAAACAAATGCATGATCATCTTTATACGAAATATATCATGTGTCTTATGCAAAAAAAAAAAAAAAAAAATTGTGCTCGGTAAATAGATTTTATGTATATTTGTATAAAATTAGAAAAGTACACCCTACATTAAAAATTAGTAAAAGTGCCCATACAACTTTTTAAGAAACCCCAACCGTTGTTTGCACAACATTTTGAAATCCTGGCCAAAAAATTGGAGGGCCCAAGATTTACTAGTGAAAAACACACACACTTAGAATGTCGAAAGCCAAAAATTCATAATCCAACCAGGTAACCCTAAATGGAATCTTATTTCACAAAATGAGTAGAAACTCTAACGCCAAAGGCTGCTGGCGCACCATCGCAATATCTGAAAACCAGTAGATACCGTAGCATCACAAGTTGCTGCCACAAGATATAAAGATCACCACTACCACGACACTCAAAGGAACCAACATTGAGATTCCAACATCACTGGACGATTATAACCCCTCACAAATATTCATCATATGATCAAAAATCTCCATCACTTTTCACAGTCAAACACCAGCTTTCATGGACCACACAACCACCACCACCTAGAAACCCAAAGAAACCACCAGTGATAACATGATTTTTACCCAAAAATGGTGAAGAGATGAAAACGAGACAGAAGTTACGTGAATAAATTTGAAGAAAACAAGTAGGATAGCGAATGACCAGAGTCTTTAAAGAGGAAAGAAAAGGAGGAGGTGTGAAAGAAGAGATAGAAATTTAAAGATATGGGAGAAAACCTATGGTTACACTGTGCAATACTATCTGCAACACCCTAAAAACTTGGTTGAACAAGAATTCTCGATGAAAAACACTTCAAACCAAAGATTTAGCATAATTGCTAACCATAGATTCCCTCTCTACACACTCAATAAATGTTTATGGAACCCCAAAACAAAGATTTAGATAACTGCTAACGATCGGATACCTGCTCTGCACACTCGATAGATAATTTTTGTCTTTTCTATATACCTTCCACGGCTTTGTTGCTACCGCGGTCCTTACGCAAACGATTAAAACCCAAACATCAAGATGTCACGAAGATTCATGCTCACTAGATTAGATTCGAGCAAGAAAAATGGAGTGAAGGTTGGGTCTTTTAGAAGAGAGGGGGAGACTAGAGAAGTGAAAAGATGAGGGTACCCAAATATACCTCAATCTAAAACTTTTCCACCTATAATTTCTTTCTCCGAAAATGATTGTTTATGGACTGAGTCGAGACAATACAAAGAATCGGTTCACACTTTATGTGATTGTCTATGGATACGAGATCGATACAATACAACAGCGAAGTATGATTACTTAATAATAGGTTCGGACTTAACCAAACACTATAGGATTGCTATCAAGTAATTAGGAATTAACGTTTGTGTATTTTACTTCTAATTATAACAAAACAATTATAATTGCGAAAATAGAATAGTAAAAGACACAACAAGATTTTGTTAACGAGGAAACCGCAAATGCAGAAAAACCCCAGGACCTTGTCCAGAATTGAATACTCTCAGAATTAAGCCGTTATACAAAATCTAAACCAACTTCGTATAGTTGAGACCAAGCAACTAAACCTATAGTTCTACTAGTTCCCTCAGTATCCATGCGCCTCCAACTTGTAATAAATCACGTACTTGGAATAATTACTTTGGTTCGTATTCCAAACAGTAAAGGAACAATAAATCTGTTCGGTAACAACTCTTTTCAAACAACGTGATATGAGTTTGAAAAAAGGCTCTTCCATTTATCCTAATAAACTCCTTTGTCGGGTTCTTAGATATATCTAAAAATACAACTACCAAAGTAGTTGGGTTTAGATTTTGCAATCACTACTCTTAGTCACAAAGACAATATATTGATGCCGACCTACACAACTAATCAATCCAATCTATCAAAAGATAAACCGATTATAGTTGGATCCCCAGACGATCAAGTTTTGTGCACAACAAAGATTATGAACTCAAATAAGAAATCTTCTTTGTCTTCAAATCTTCTTAGATCTTCAATATATAAACACATGCACACAAACAACTTGAATCTCTTGTGATCAATCACATACAGAACGGAGTCTGTTAACGATGGATTATCACAAGACGTCTTTAGATCTACAAACGGTCTAAATATCCCCGTCGATACTTCGATCTAGTTTGAGTGAACCTTATATCAGAAGAGAAGATTCTCAAGCATAAACAAACTAGGTGAAATCAAAGTTCAACCACCTTTAGTCAATCAAATCAATTGAAAACTAATAATAAACTACAATTATCTAGTTTCACAACAACGGTACTCGTAGAGCTTATCAATCCAAAAGAAGTCCTTAAAATGAGCGGCCGTAAGAGATTTCGCCTAATTAGGGTACTTTCCTCTAAGAATAGACGGCTCCACCTGTAACAACACAACTAGGTAGTTTTGCTGGCTCTGAGGACTAGTTTGCTCGAAATGCAAACTTCAATATTTATAGACCAAGGAAGTTTGGACACCAAAGAATTTCCAAATTCGAATATCCTCAAAGATATGCAATAAATCCAAAACCGGTTTTCATAATTCCTGGAAATGCACTGTCCAAATATTGACCGAAATCTCAGTAGAAAATCTCCAATTAGTAAATGCACATTACCAATTTTTATTTTCTAAAGATATGCATTTAATTGCTGGAAATTAAAAGCATATAAAAACTAAAAACCTTAATTAAAAGATTCTCAATTTATTTCGATCCGGGATTCTCCTTTAGTTATTAAGAAATATCTTTGAACAATAAAATATAAGAATTACTGCACATGTTCAAAGTATGTCGACATCTTTACTTTGTAAATCCTTTTTCATATTTACAATCTTGGGATCGATTTGCCACACTTCCAAACAAGTTTAGAATTGGTTCATCTGACTTCCAAGAACTATGTGATTGATTATCCTATCAAATCACCATTAATGGGTTTCATGGTTATACCAAAACACAAAGATTCAGTTCTACCTCCATGTGGGTACTAGGATCGGTCACACTATCTTTCTAAAAATTGGTTGGCTAGGTACTAGGATCGGTTACCACGTTATTATGGTATTTACTTGTGATCGGTTGCACAAGTCATAGGATCGGTTACCAATTACTAAGACTTGTTGTAAATATTACAAGGATCTATTCCACATACTTGTAATCGGTTGAACCTCTTACTAGGATCGGTTACCCAATGTCTAGAGTTGGTCATACCAATTACAAAATATCGATCATACCATCTCAAGTGATTACTTAAGATCAGTTTCACTAATAAAAGTCATACCAATACAAAAGTCAGGCATTTTGAATAGTTTTACCAAGATACATAAACAAGTTACGAGCAGTTATACTAAACGCATATATTGGTAATCCAAAGATTTGGAATGAATAACAATACCAATAAACCTAGCGATTTCCTTTTCGATTCACAAAACAAGTTTATGAATTGTACTTCCTTTAAACGAATGTCAAATATTGTTTCCTAGGATGAAATCTTCACCCATACCCATACATAATCACAACAACATTCATACGATTAAGTCGATGTCTTATATACGAAGTTCAAAAGATAGACGTTATACTTCGTATTGTAATTCCTTAATACTATGTCTAACTAGAGTATAATCATTCACAGCTTCGCAGTTATGTTTTCAATATGCACGACTTGAAGGATACGTAGAAATGAAACAGTTCAAGTCAAATATTACTAACCTCAAGAGGAAGGATGGTGTCGTCGTTGTAGCTCTTTATTTCTTCATATTCTTCAAGTCTTCGATTAATACTTGTATATCTCATATCCTAATAACTTTCTAGCTAACCTATACTAAGTTGACTCTAGTAAATAATCAAGCGACTCTTTAAATGAGTTTTGGTTCACTAAAATATGACAATCAAACTTGACATACCAACGCTTGGTAGGTTCAACCGATCTATGCTCTAACAATCTCCCCCTTTTTCAATTTTAGTGACAAAACTCTTACATCATATGGATAAACAAATTACAAGAATTCATTATACATACGCTTGATTCCAAGTTTCAACAGCACAATAACATGTATACATTCAATCCATAAATGCCGTTGTTGACATTATTATAATAACAAAGCTAATATTCCCCCTAAAGGTAAGATAGGTAGATTTTCAATCCGCACGTCTTTGTTATTCCCTTTATGGTTAAGATAACTACGAGTATCAATATGATATGTTACTCCCCCTTAGTCTATGCTTTATTGTTTCGTTAGATATAACGTTTAAACACCATTGTCCTTTCCTTAGTGATACCAAATCACTTGTTTACTCCATATATTTCTCCCCATTTTTGTCACAAAATGACAAAGTACGAGCAAATAAAGGACAAACCGAAAGGATCTTACAAATCTTAAAAGACTTGCAACCTATAAGAGTTAAGCACGAGGGTTCCACCCACCATTTTAGATAACTAATATCAAAACCGAAACTACAAAGTAATTTTGTTTTGATATGTTACCAAGGAAACAATTTCCCGAAGCAATTTTTCCTAATAGTTTAGCAAATCATAAATTGACTAAGCACCTTAGTTCTTTTGCTAAACTGATTGTACAAATACAATCGCTTGTTTGATAAGACCAAAATAAATATCAGGATTAACTCTATTTTTCTCATCAGGTTCTAATTATTCGAACAATAACTTAGACCTTTAACTTTTAAACAAGACAAGTACTAGGTTAGTTAACTATTATTTCTTGTTAAGGCATTCGATTAGACTTGAATAACCGAATCCTATACTTCGATAAGTCTAACTAAGATCAGAATTAACTTAGTTTCTCTTATCCGGAATCAAATTGGACTAAACAATTGATCCTGGAAACCTTTTTGTTAAGCCATAAACAATTCATACAAACCAAATAAATCAACTTGCATAATTATTTATCTCGACCGGAAGCAATTGAAACAAACATAGACATTAAAGTATCGAAATTGCACCGAAATTTCGTAAGCCTAAACAATTGATACCAAACCATAAAGAAAGATAACAATAGTTTTTCTTAACCGGAAACAATTGAATCACACACATACATCCATACACAAATAATGGAATAAAAATCAATTGTACCGAATTTTTTTTAAGGAAAAGCAATAAACATATGCAATAAGATCATCCTTTTCTTAAACAGGAAAACGATTAACTAACAAATTCGTTACCTCAGATTCCGCATCCTCTTCACCCCGAAAGATATGTCATTAAGCGCAAGTTCACATAGAACTCTCCTCCATTGTGTTGTCATCCTCTCGCAGGACAAAAGAACAACAACAAAGACCAACCTTTACCAGAGAAAGGTTGAAAATTAGTTTTAACTAATGCGATGCAAAAGTTGAAACCCCGAAACACATATGCTTTTATGCTAAACCAAAAATGATTCAACATATTGTGACTTTTTCACATATTAGTTTCAATCGGAACCCCTTATGATCCTTTGATAAAGCCAACCAACATGGGCTAGAACTCAATCCCGTTAAATCAAAAAGTCACCCAAACCATAAGGGTTCACACAATATGAGATCGAATATTAAGGTTACGAAAACCGAAATCAAACATCCCATAAACACATAGAAATAAAATAAAGCATTCAAGCACAGGCTATGTAATCGAAAACTATCACAAAAAAATTATAAAATAATAATTTTATTCATAAATAATAGATAGTTTTATTCAAAATATACCTTATACAATTATTGAAAGAAATTAAAAACTGATATCTATTTTTTCTTGGATTAAGTATTACAGCAAATAACTTAATCTTTAGTGGTGCTTTTATTGTCTTCTCTTTTCTTTTAGAAGATTGAATATTCTCTTCAAGAGGTTCACCTCAACGATCAACTTCAAAAGAGTTGATTCAAGCCATTTTTCATTCTTTACAGAAGCTTCCAATTGTTCTTGAGCAATTTCAAAGTCCCTCATTAAATAGAACATGAGATCATGAGATATGTGATTCTTCTTGTGTTCCCTTTAGAAATAACACTTAATCTCAGCGGGAGGACAAGTTTCAATCTTTTGTAATTGTGAACCAATATCAATAATATTTTTATCCATCTTGAACCTCAGCAAAAACTTGAGAAAGGAATCGGTTCTTAAGATGGTTTTTATAAATATCAAATAGAACTTGGTTTACAAGTTTTACTCATACCTATCAAGGTATTTTTTTCTTGACAAATATATACTTACGGAAATAACATTGAGAGTTTTTCCAAATTAATGCAATCAAGAGGGTTTGGCATTATCTTGCCCAATTTTGTCATGAATTCTCCAACATCAAAAGTATGTATAATGGGAATGTTATAAATGCTCTCCATTTTGGTTGACCTTGCACAAATACCCCCGAGGGTAAAAATTAAGTTTTTTGGAGTCAACTTGAGAAAGTTGCTTCCACTTTTTGGAAGCAACCTGTATAAAGTTGCGTCCACTTCTGGAAGCAACTTGTGCTAATTGTATCCACTTCTGGAAACAACTTGTGCTAGTTGCTTCAACTTTTCAGAAGGTAAGGGTATTTTTAAAAATTAAATAAGGGTATATTTCAAAAGGTATATTTTGAGGGGTATTTAAATAATGTTCCCGGAAACATTATTTAAATACCCCTAAAAATCCTTCCCTTAAAATATACCCTTATTCAATTTTTAAAAATACCCCTACCTTCTGAAAAGTGGAAGCAACTAGCACAAGTTGCTTTCAGAAGTGGAGGCAACCATCACAAGTTGCTTCCAAAAAGTGGAAGCAATTTTCTCAGTTGACTCCAAAAAAATTATTTTTTACCCCTCGGGGGTGTGCAAGATCTTGGATCTTTCAGAAGTGGAAGCAACTAGTACAAGTTGCTTTCAGAAGTGGAGGAAACCATCACAAGTTGCTTCCAAAAAGTGGAAGCAATTTTCTCAGTTGACTCCAAAAAGTGGGAATGTTATAAATACCCTCCATTTTTGTTGATCTTGTAAAAATACCCCCGAGGGGTAAAAAAGAACTTTTTTGGAGTTAACTTGAGAAAGTTGCTTCCACTTTTTGGAGAAACTTGTATAAAGTTGCTTCCACTTTTTAGAAGGTAGGGGTATTTTCAAAAATTGAATAAGGGTATATTTTAAGGGCCGAATTTTGAGGGGTATTTAAATAATGTTCCCTTTCTAAAAATAGAAGAAGTATTCCAAATCTAGAAAAATTCTTTAGATATTCATGATACAGGTAGATTGTGTAGTATTTTACCTCCTTCATGTTCTTGTGCTCTTTTTAAGAACTTCCCTTTTATTTGAATCGAGCACATCTAGGAAAATTCCGATGACCAACATCAGTTGTTGGACTGAGCTTGTGATAGCTCAAATTTTGTGGAACATTATGCATCATGATATTTTCGAATATCTTCCCTTTTGGGATTATTCCAAGAATAAACTTCTTTTAATAAGTCACAGATGGAGTTATCTGATTTAACAGAATGATCAGCTTGACGAATAACATCATAAGCGTGACATGAATTCTTTTGAGTCGTGAAATAATCAAAACTCTTATATCGACCCAGGAATTTCTTGGAATATGACAACATCATTTGATGAGATTGTTTCCTGGATTCTGTTTTAGACATTTGATCAATAACAAAACAACATGATCTGAAATCATTAGTTTTTGTGCACTTGTGCTGATCTTTTCCTCTGTCTAAGAGATAGTTATTTTCATAATGTATGACAGGTGGTCTTGACCGGATATTAGTCATAGGATTACCCCTTGAGACACAACTATTTTGATTCTTGTAAGCGGTTAGACTATTAAAATCACGATGTTGTATATTAGTTAAGAGATTCTGGAGATTAGAATCACATATCCTTGTTTTAACTAATATATCGTTTTTGTCTTGAACAAAGTCATGTTCCTTAGATTCAGCTTCTTTATGAATCCTAGTTTTTATCAAAGATTCTATGATAAGCTTCTCGACAGAAGGATAATATAAATTATCTTTCAGATTGTTTTTTTCAGCAAGTTTTATGAAAAATTTAATCTCATTACTGTCACATGAATCTAACTTGTTTGTCACAAGTATTTAGTTTCTTATTAACGCATCATGGTTAATATTTCCTGAGTCGTATTCAACTAGTGAACTAACAGTACAGAGCTGTTTATCAGGTTTTGAAACCAAACCGCCTTTCTGAAGTATATCATATTCTTGCTCTACGTTAACTGAATCAACCATTAGATTCAATTTTTATAGGTTGGATCGCACCAAACACAGATTGTTAGATCTTTTCGTGTTTTCCCGCTCTGATACCAATTGAAAAGACGAGGGTACCCAAATATACCTCAATCTAAAACTTTTCCACCTATAAGTCCATTATCCGAAAGTGATTGTCTATGGACTGAGTCGAGACAATACGACGAATCGGTTCACACTTCGTGTGATCGTCTATGGATACGAGATCGAGACAATACAACAACGAAGTATGATTACTTGATAATAGGTTCGGACTTAACCAAACACTATAGGATTGTTATCAAGTAATTAGGAATTAACTTTTGTGTATATTACTTGTAATTATAATAAAACAATTATAATTAGGGAAATAGAAAAGTAAAGGAGAAAGAAATATTTTGTTAACGAGGAAGCCGCAAATGCAGAAAAACCCCGGAACCTTGTCTAGAATTGAATACTCTCAGAATTAAGTCGTTATACAAAATCTAAACCAACTTCGTATAGTTGAGACCAAGCAATTAAACCTATAGTTCACCTAGTTCCCTCAGTATCCCTGCGCCTTTGTAGATGGGGCAAAACGAGTTGCTGGTTTTTAAGGAATTGAGGAGACGACCGTGCGGAGGAAACTCCTTGAACCGAGTGAACTGTCTAACCTCACACAAATACACTACAAGAAGGGAGTGCTTTGAATTTCAGAGATCAATATGTAGGACTCCGTCCTAAACCAGGACAATAGTCGTTCCAGAGTCAATTCGGTCACAAGAGAGGATGGGTCGATCTGGAGGAGAAAAGCTGAGAAATGTGTGAGATCAATGGTGATCGAAATTGTAGGTGTGTTATGTATTCTGCGTAAAGAAATAAGATAAGTTCTTATTTATTGAATTTGCTCTGTTGAGAGTAATTGTTTAGACGCGGAGTTTTTGTACTCCTCTTGTTGTCTGTTGTTTCAATCATGATTGAGAGACCTACTTATATTGCAAGAATTATAGACACCTCGATCCCATGAAGTGTGACAGTTGATGGAGTCGAAGAGTGGGGAAGTGGGAAATCGTGTTAAAACCAATTGCTCATCGTGCGGAGACTTGGTTGATTGTCCACCCATTACTTTGCTAACTCCTCTAACTTTGCACGACTTGCTCACATTCTCATCGTGTATGAACACGTGCTATGGATCGCCAGACCAAAACCCTAGTTGATATCCTCCATGTGACACGATTGATGTCTCGTGATTTTAATTAGTCAGTTGTTGACTTGATGAGACGATGAGTCTTTGTATTGCTGAGTTGAACATGATTTGCAAATGTTCTAGAACTCATGAATTGAACGTGTCTGGTGAGACAAAGGTACAATTGTCGAATAAATGTTGATAGTTAAGGTGAACAAATATTGTTCATTTGATGAATTGTTGAATATTGATAGCTGAACCAATATTCCTTAGTCTGAGCAAATATTTCTCTTCTGAGCAAACGTTGCTCGTTTGATGAATTATTGGTAACATAACCAAATAAAAATATTAATTTAAAATACTGGCAACTGAACCGAGTATGATAATTAAAGTGTTGATTACGAGATTAACATAAAATTATTAGTGTTTGAATATGGAACTATGAACCTTGGATTCGAAATCCTAATTTTGATCAATTGATGATTTATTGAAAATCAACCACGAAGTGAAGGAGGGACCGGCTACATGGGATGATGGGTCCAGATGCTCGAGTGAGCCAGCACCAAATTCTCTTGAATACCAGTTGGTGAAAGGATGATTAAATGCTGGTTTAATCATTTATTGAAATAACGCTCGTCTGAGTCTTAGGTGATAAAAACTAATCATGACGGAATGAGGGACCGACCAAGGGATCATGGAGCCGTCCCTGGTTGGTCATGGGACCGACTGACGATCGTTTGATGAAATTCCAAGTTGTTTGGAAGAGTTTAAACCTAATGTGAACAAATTAGGTCAAATGATGAAAACGTGTGGGACCGGCCTCTTGCAAGCCAAAGAGCCAACCTTGGTCGGTCAAGGTAATATGCTCATGTCACCATAGTGTCCGTGCCTCAGTTGTGAGAATTTTGATATTTTTTGATGCACGTTTGAGCAACATTTTGAGAAAATATGAAGAAATCAGGGTTTTTGCTAAAAATGAGGAAATTTCATAAGACGAAGGAAATAATAATAATAAAATAAGGAACCATGAAGTGTGGGACCGGTTATGGCTAAGGCACGGCCGACCGGCCAGTATTAAGCCCGGTCCTATGGCACTTTTTCTAATTTTATATTACTTTCATGATTTGAAGGAAATATCATGAAATCAAGGAGTTTGTTGAAATAAAGGAGTTTCCTTAAAGTGAAGGAGTTCCCATGAGATGAAGGAAACAATAATAATAAAAATAATAAAATAAGGGGCATATGGGACCGGCCATGTCTAGGGAATGGCCAGCCGTCTAGTGTCCCGGTCCCGTGAACCTTCCCTAATTTTATATCCTTTCCTTGGTGTGAAGGAAATATCATGAAATTGAGGAATTTCATGAGATGAAGGAAATAATAATAATAATAAAATAATAAGGAACGAAAGGTGCATGACCGTCCAGATAGTGAACCCGGTCCCATGACACTTTTCTTAATTATTTATTATTTCCTTGGTACAAAGGAAACACCATGAAACTGAGGAGTTTCCTTAAAACGAAGGAGTTTTGTTCAAATGAAGAAATTTTCATGAGATCGAGGAAAAATAATAAAATATGATAAAATAAAGAATCATGCGTGGGACTGGACGGCCGGTGGGCACAATCCCCTAGCGCCTTAGCTAATATTTTATTATTATTATTTTTCTTCCTATTTTGCATAGGTTCATCGTTCCTTCGTATTTTTGAATGCTCGTTCGTGCATTCAGGTGCTCGTTAGTGTATTATTTTTGAGTACACTTACACCATTTTGGCCGGGGCTTACTCGATAGCGGCTCAGATGCCCGTACGTTGAATATTTATCACTAACCCATGGAATTCTGCTGGGAAAAACCATGAATTGAAGTACTGAAATATGATGAAGAATGTAGAATATTTTCTAGGGATTCAGTTAATGAATCTAATGATTTTGAAATAATTAATTGATGGCTCTATACTAGCACGATCGTCTAGGAGCATTAATTATTCAAGAATTGGGCGATATGAGCTTGTTGAGGCGTCATATTTCTTTTATATAGTAGGGAAAACATTGTTACATCCTGAAGACGTTATTGCTATATACTAGCAGGCAAGCTGTCTAGGAGTCGTCCAATCGTTCGATTCTGTATAGAAGTAATTACTGAAGTTGCTCAATATTCATGAGATATGTCGTTGCCTCAGTTGAGAGACTTCATATTCACGTATGTTCTGAGGGACAATATACTTAGTTAGAGATTCTTGTGGCATGAGCTTTCATGCTTCAATGAGAGACATGAGCCTCAATACTCATCCGATTGCTGGATCAGGAATATGTACAATTATGGTTTTACGATTTTAGCCTTTGTTGAAAATCCACCATCTACATTAACTCCCCTGCTTAGTGAGGGACAGTCATGTTCCTCAGTCAGCACTAGATGGTGATTTTTCTAGTTACATACGAAATAAGTAATTTAACTTTATCGTAAAGAATGTTACCGGATTTTCGAGTGCACGAGCGAGCCATGTCTTGAACGAAGATCCCAGTGGCACGATAGAGCATCGTCTAACGAGCGTAAATTGGTTTAGCACCGCTGATTTGGTGATGGAACCTTGGTCGATTTAGGATTCACGGGTCCGGGCCCAAGAAAAGAAATCCTTGTGGAATTAGGTTTTGGACGTTCGTTCGTTAGTTTAAGAGACGAGCAATAATCCCAAACTTAGGAGGGATTTTTCTTTTTTATAGACCTGTGTCTAATGATAAATTTTGTTTATGAGCTTTGTTGAAAACCAAAATTTTACCTTAAAAGTGTGAGTTTTCACAAAATTGAAATAAACCCTCGTTTCAAAGACGTACGATCGTACGAGGGATTTTTTTTTTAATACGTGAATATTCACAAAAAATATTCATTTTTATTTACGTGAGTTTGCTCACTTTAAAAATCTTTTGAAAATTTTACGTAAGTAATTCACGTTTTATTATTTTGTTAAAATCAAAAACTGATTTCGCGTAATCTTTAAAAGTAGACAATCATTTGTGATAAAATATTGTCTCGGTGTGAGTTTTTCATAACTCAATGGTGAATGTTCACACAGTGGAAATTATGTTCATGATTTCATGAAAAATCAGGTTTCGATTTTCAAAAACTAAAGTTTTGCTCATTTTATAGGTATAATGAAACTAGCGAGTTTTGAAGTGCTTGTATCACAATCACTACTGTTAGTAGAATCGTAAACAGGTAAGAGTTATGAATTACCATTTTTGTGCGTATTGTTACCATGTGTTTGACTCCACACTTTTCGTAACAGATAATGGTAGTCCATGATTATAGCCGTGTCTCTGTTTCTTCTGGGAAACAATCTGGAAACCCCAAACCAAATATGGTGCTTTTGCAGATGTTCATGCCGAGGTGAATCGTCCTGATACGAGGGAGTTGATTCGTGGTACGCCTCTAGATCAGCTGAGGAAGAAGAGAGCCGAAGATGAAAAGCAGGATGTTTATCGACAGAAACAACGTCTGATTCAGGGAGCAAGACTAGCGGCTGAGGACGAGTCATGATCATTCGTCGATGGCGTAGATCCTATTCAGATGAAGTCGAACCTGCCTAGGAACCCATCAATTGTAGAGTTGATATGTATCCACCCGGTATGTAGGTTGAACGTTTAGTCAAGATAGATTTCCAGAATGTAAGGAAAATGACTATTTGGATGCAGTCTATGATGATCCTGAATTTCATCTCGAATAGATTTCTGAGGAAAACTCTGAATATGATGAGCTTGAAGAAGATTCTGATCGCGAGGATGGTGACGAATCTGACGATCAATTACTGTAGCAGTTGAACATCCTTTTGATTTTTGTAGGTGTAGATGTTCCCTTGATTATTTCAGAATTTTTGCTTCATGGATATCAGAAACCTTTCTTGTCTCTTTGACTCTGATTGAATGAAGTGGACGAACGTCCATATGCGTGGAAGATCACGATTCTTATTCAGAATATTTTAGCTGGTTTATCCAATTACCGTGAATTTTGGATATGTTATAATGGACATCCATACGGAGGGAATGACATGCCTTTAGATTCTTCATCAATTGCTCCAATCTGCTGCTTTGCGCAAGGCAATGTAAAATTTCAATAGACGAGCTTGCTGCAAAAACATCTATTTGCTTGCGTTTTCGAAACTTATGGAGCCATCATGGAGGGATGTGCAGTATTACAGTGGAAGACTGTCAATCCCCAGTATTGGTGGGATCTTCCCTTCGTTCCTTCTCTTTATTCTTTCCTATTTACATAAAGGTAGAGATATCGAGGTTTAAAGACTTTGTAGAAATACCTAGGGGGACGTCGCTCGACTGTGAGTGTTAAGAATCCCGTCTAGAAATTTCTGCTTGAATGTCATCCGCTCTGAAAGCGATTGAAACTTCATACGATGTCTGAATTCGATGATTTACCCGATCTTACGAAGCTAAGAGACTGAGGAATCATATGCAAAAGATTACTTCAGTTTGGAGATGTCTAGGGCATTCAACGATGCGTGCACATTCACAACTTGTAATCCCGTGCAAATATTCAGATTTCATAAACCTGAGTGTGGAAGCTATATCTTTCTGCTCGTATGTATGATTGATGCGCCCTTTTGGTATGTTGTAGTAGAGACATACACTAATATATTTTGTCAAGCAAGTATTGTCCCATTCCTCATTCATTGGTACACTTTTGTAAACCCATGGCCTGAAGTGTGTTGTCGCATTTGTAGAGGTGATGAGAACATCTTGTAGAATACTTTGGCTTGTGCCCGTCCGTCGTGTAAGCTTTGGGAATACTTTGATGTTAACATGTTTACACGTCTTGATATGAGTAATTAGTGCTTGGATAAGTATTCTCCATCGAGTAACACTTCCAAACTTAGGTTGTATAGAACGGACAGTTGATGGAGCGGAATGTTGCTCGTAAGACCGTTGTAAATGCTGAGATCAGAATGATTACGCTCCATAGATCCTTGTTGATGCTGAGACCATGGATGGAGTTTCTCCAGAGATCAGTTTTGATGTTGATACCATGGTTGAAGTTGCTCAAGAGACCGAAAAGTTAGAACCACAATTATCCTCCATCCGATGAGCCTTTAAATTCACGAACTAATTGGTGAGCTGAGCATTCCTAGGATGAAGGTGCACTGAGAGTTCAACCAAAATTCTCTTGAACAGTATGACTTTACTGTGAAGTGGATTTATCAGGGAATTGATGTTGTTGCGGCAGATAGCAGCGGAATTCTCCACTGTGGATGTGATCGGGAGAAGAAGTTCCTTAGTCATGCAAGGTTTGTGATGTAGAGATCCGTTGACGACGTTTCATGGCATCACATCAGGTTGCAATGACTTTTTATATGGAACACATTTATTGAATGATCTGAATTGATATTTTCAACAAGATCAAGTCCCCGAGTGCATCCCAGAGGTGTTCACACTTTGACTGTTTTGGCATTGAATCAACGTGTCATCGTCGAGATATTTGTGCTGAAGGAAGATGCGCCATTATCAAAGGTGTACTCTTTGATTGGGAGTACGATTTGAAGGCTTCCAAGATGCTTGAGTATTGAAGCGTCATATGTCTTAAGCATCGAATGTCTTAGGTTTGATCATCTCAGACCTGAGTATCTTCTGTTGATTCAGCATCTCTTTCGTTGCGGTAGTGGGATTCAACACTTGTGCAGACATCAGAGCTTTATGATTTTGTGGCATACATGGACACTCCTGCAAGGCTATGGAGAAATTCCCAAAGTGTTCTTTGTCATGCTTCGTACATCCTCTCAGTAATGAATGTCTCAGTGAGATGCTCGGAGAGGTGTCAGATTCAACCACTTAGTAAAATACTAATACGGTGAAGATACTATTCAATACGTCTTGCAATAGGAGAATTGAGGCACCATACTAGGATAGCATGTGAGGAAATAAATGACATAGACATGGAAGAAATGACACTTGCCTTAGTGCGGAACCTTTGGATGAATGTCTATGCATCTTTTGCAGGTTCTTGCGTTAACCTCGTCAAAGTTCAAAATTCCTCCAAGTGCTCTGATGATGGAATGTCCGCCAAATCTTCTGGATCAGAACTTTCTTTGTTGGAGAGATGTGCAACAAAAAGAGCTTTGTCAGTACCCATATTTTCAGCGTGGATCCGCGCTCGTCTGAAGAACATGTCATATCCTGGATCTTCCTGATTATGTGAAACTTGGTTTCTGTCCAGGTTGAACTTATGTTCACTTTGAGAGTGATGTAGCCATAAGTATTTCCGAGCGTTCCTTCAAGGTCTCTGATTGAGATGGGATCACGAGTAGCTTCTTGTCGAGTGATTCCTGCGGCTGTGAGGGTTTTCAGTGGAATGACGTTGATGACAGTGTTAGTATCGATCATTCTTCCGAATTCATTTCCTCTGAGATGGATTGTGGTAAGAAGTCCCCAGTCGTGCATCTCCTTGTCTGTGGATGAAGGTTCAAGGAGTATTTACGGGATGGATAGACGTCTTCTCCATTTCTTATTCAGTTGGCTCTCTCCTGATGAACGACAATTTGATTGCACCATCTTGAACCCAGACTTCCAGTAACTCGATAACTCCTTCATGAGAAGAGAGAAGTTTGAGTCTGTCTGATCATTTCCCCGTTCGTTGATGCCGGGTCGAGGTTTGTGCATTTCAGGATTGGTTATATTTTCTTCGCGCCTTCAGAGGATCCTGTGATGTTGGAGAAGCGCTCTGATGTTGTGTCTCGGCTTTCCTTTTATTCCTTTCAGCAACAACATTTGTTGAAGGCTAGATATTGTACTGATTGTTGACTAGGCGTCGGCTGCTTCGAGGTTCCTAGACCTTGCAGACTTTGCTCTTTCCAGTAAAGCAGGTGCAATAGTCATTGATTGTTTGGCTGCTTCATGAAGCTCTGAGAAAGTCTTGAACCAGATATTTTCCAGCAAGGCTCTGTAGACCGGGATCATTCTGTTGATGCACAAGTCCACCAGTTGTTGTTCAGTGACATTCGGGTCATGACAATCCAAAGCTCGGATTCTGAATCTCTTTACATAATCGTTCGGATGTTCATTTCTCTTCTGATATATTCTTCTTAAGACGGAGAGAGTAATATGCTCTGAGACGAATAAGTATTTCTGGTAGAAAGCATCAACCATTTCTCCCCAGCCAGTGATGCTCCTAGGTGCAATGTTGTTGTACCATATGTATGCTCGACCTGTCAGAGATTTTGATAATTCCTCCAGACGAACGACATGGTTGTGTTCGTGCTCTCCTAGTGCCTCTAGGAATCGAGAGACGTGTTCTCGAGCGTTGTACAGTGTGAACGTTGGGGAAGTGTAGCCCTTTGGGAGAGGAATTCTTTGCGTAGTAGCAGGATATGGAGGTTGATGACGATCAACAGATGATGTTTTCCCTTTTCCTCGATCCTCCAAGAAGCGTTCCAGGTCCTCACGAGTGATGAAGCCTACATGTTCCTTTGTTGGTGGGTTATCTGCAGCCTTGTGCACCTCATCATCATCTGCTACATGGATCGAAGTGACTTCAGGATTAGCAGCCGGAGATGTTCCTTTGTCTTTTCATTTCTCCTGAGCTTTCTCTGACATCTTGTCAGTGAGAGTTTTGAGATAATTGCATAACTCCTTATGAGTAGCAGCCATGTCAATCTGATTCTTGGAAAGAGTATCTTTCACCTTCATGAGATCACCTATGGTAGGCGGATTTTCTCTGATCTCGTTGGGAGACCGTCCGAAGACAGGATTGCTTCTAATGTTGGTTTGAGGAGGAGTGGTACCGCTAGTGCCGTTGTTAGAAGCATGAGTAGTTTCTGGAGTACCACCGGTATTGCTAGTGTTAGCATTGTTTGGGTAAGGGTTTGTAACTGAACCTGACCTAAGATCAACCGTCTTGTGAAAGTTTGAGATTGCAACCGAAAGATTAATCTCCCATTGTGGTCGCCAATCTATAGATGGGGAAAAACGAGTTGCTGGTTTTTAAGGAATTGAGGAGACGACCGTGCGGAGGAAACTCCTTGAACCGAGTGAACTGTGAAAAAGCGAGGGTACCAAAATATACCTCAAGCTAAAACTTTTCCTACCTATAAGTCCTTTCTACGAAAGTGATTGTCTATGGACTGAGTCGAGATAATACAACTAATCGGTTCACACTTCGTGTGATCGTCTATGGATACGAGATCGAGACCATACAACAACGAACTATGTTTACTTGATAAAAAGGTTCGGACTTAACCAAACACTATAGGATTGCTTATCAAGTAGATAGGAATTAACGTTTGTGTAATTTACTTTAATTATAATAAAACAATTATAATGTGGAAATATAAAGTAAATGACACATCAAGATTTTGTTAACGAGGAAACCGCAAATGCAGAAAAACCCCGGGACCTTGTCCAGAATTGAATATTCTTAGGATTAAGCCGCTACAAAAAATTAAACCAACTTTGTATAGTTGACCAAGCAACTAAACCTATAGTTCAACTAGTTTCGTCTGTATTTCCACGCCTCCAACTTGTGAATAAGTCACATACTTGGAACAATTCCTTTGTTTCGTATTCCAAACAGTAAAGGAACAACAAATCTGTTTAGTATCAACTTTATTCAACCAAGTGATGTGAGTCGGACAAAGGCTCTTCTGTTTATCTTAACATAAACTCCTTCATCAGGTTATTAGATCTATCTTATGTTCAATCATCGAATGTAATTGTTAAGATTTTGCAATCAACACTTTTGATCACAAAGAATTGTATTGATGCCGATCTATACAACTAATCAGTCCAATATACCACAAGGATAAACCGAATATAGTTGGATCCTCTTATACCGAAACAAGTATTATGCACACCAAAGATTATGAACCCCAAATTAGAAATCTTCAATATCTTCTTTGTCTTCAAATCTTCTTAGATCTTCAATAAACACCTGCACACAACAACTTGAATCTCTTGTGATCAATCACGCACAGAACGGAGTCTGTTAACAATGGATTATCACAAGATCGTATTTAGCACTAACAACAGTCTAAAGATCCCTGTCGAAACTTCGATCTAGTTTGAGTGAGTCTTATATCAGAAGAGAATATTCTCAAGCATAAACAAACTAGGTGCAATCAAAGCTCAACTACCGTTAGTCAATCAAATCAATCGAAAACACAAGATAAACCGCAATTATCTAGTTTCCCACCAACGATACTCGTAGAGCTTCTCAATCCCAAATAAGACTTCAAACTGAGCGTCCGTAAGAGATTTCACCTAATTAGGTTACTCTCCTCTCCGAATAGGCGGCTACATCAGTAACAACCCAACCGAGGAAGTTTGCTGTCACGAAGGATTAGTTTGCTAGAAATGCAAACTTCAAGTATTTATAGACAAGGAAGTTTGGACACCAAGGAATTTCCAAAACCGAAAATATTCTCAAAGATATTCAATATGTTCGAAATTCGATTTCCATAATTCCTGGAAATGCTTTGTCCAAATTATGACCGAAAATCTCTTTGGAAAATCTCAACTAGTAAATGCACATTACTAATTCTCATTTTCCCAAAATAAAATTAACAACCTTAATTAAAAGATTCTTAACTTATTTATATTTCGATCCTGGGATTTTCTTCCTGTAGCTATTAAGGAATAACTTTGAACAATAAAAGATAAACATTATTGTACGTGTTCAAAGTATGTCGACATCCTTATTTTGTAAGTCCTCTTTCATACTTACAACCTTGAAACCGATTTTTCACACTTCCAAACAAGTTTAGAATTGGTTCATCTGACTTTCAAGAACTATGTGATTGATCAAGAACACTCAATCACAAATCATGGGTTTAACGGTTCAACCAAAAAAAGTTTTGGTTCTACCTTCATGTGAGTATTGTGCATAGTCACACTAACTTTCCAAAATTCGGTTGACTAGGTACTAGGATCGGTTCCCCACACATATACAATATCTAACTTATATGTGTTGAACATGTCCATAGGATCGGTTCCCTTTTCTGCTACAAACTTGATGCACCTCATACAAGGATCGATTCCCCTTTGTGACGTGTTGCCCCTCTTCATAGGATCGGTTCCCCTTTACCCAGACTCGGTTCAACAAATCACAAACTCGATCATACCATCTCAGGTGATTACTTAAGATCAGTTTCACTAATAAAAGTCATACCAATACATAAGTCAGTCCTTTGTGAATAGTTTTACCAAGAACACAAACAAGTCGTGAGCGGTTATACTAAATTACACATATTGGATGTTCACAAGATATGCAATGAATAACAACCCCAATAACGCCTGGTGATTTCCTTTTCGATTCATAAACAAGTTTATGAACTTACTTCCTTAAAATACATGTAAAACATTGTTTCCTAGGATGAAATCCTCACCTCATACCCATACATAATCACGATAGCATTTAAACGATTATGTCGATGTATTATCAACAAAGTTTAACGGTTAGGCAATAAACTTCGTATTGTATTCCTTAATACTATGTATATCTAGAGTGTTCATGCTTCGAGTTTCGTTTTCAATATGCACGGCTTGAAAGATACGTTAGGGAGTGAAACAGTTCAAGTCAAATATCACTAACTTCAAGTGGAAGGATGATGTTGTCGTTGTAGCTTCTTACTTCTTCACTTATTCAAGTCTTCGCAATACTTGTAATGTCTCATATCCTAATACTTTTAAGCTAACTATAAGAAGTTGACTCTAGTACATAATCAAGCGACTCTTAAAATGAGTTTTGATTCACTAAAATATGACAACCAAACTTGACATACCAACGCTTGGTGGGTTCAACCGAGCTACGCTCTAAAAAATTGTCCAACCTCACACAGATGTACTACAAAAAGGAAGTGCTTTGAATTCGAGAGATCAATCCGTAGAACTCTGGCCTAAACCAAAACAATGGCCGTTCCAGAATCAATTCGGTCACAAGACATGATGGTTCCATCTGTAGGAGGGAAGCTGAGAAATGTGTGAGATCAATGGTGATCGAAATTATAGGTGTGTTGTGTATTCTACGTGAAGAAATAAGATAAGTTCTTATTTATTGAATTTTCTCTGTTGAGAGTAATTGTTCAGACGCTGAGTTTTTGTTCTCCTCTTATTGTCTGTTGTTTCAATCATGATTCAGAGACCTATTTATATTGCAAGAATTATAGACACCTCGATCCCATGAAGTGTGACAGTTGCTGGAGTCGAAGAGTGGGGAAGTGGGAAATCGTGTTAAAACCAGTTACGCATTGTGCGGAGACTTGGTTGATTGTCCACCCATTACTTTGCTAACTCCTCTAACTGTTTGCACGACTTGCTCACATTCTCATCGTGTATGAACACGTGCTATGGATCGCCAGACCAAAACCCTAGTTGATATCCTTCATGTGACACGATTGATGTCTCGTGATTTTAATTAGTCAGTTGTTGACTTGATGAGACGATGAGTATTTGCATTGCTGAGTTGAACATGATTTGCAAATGTTCTAGAACTCATGAATTGATCGTGTCTATTGAGACAAAGGTACAATTGTCGAATAAATGTTGATAGTTAAGGTTAACAAATATTGTTCATTTGATGAATTGTTGAATATTGATAGTTGAACCAATATTCCTTAGACTGAGCAAATGTTGCTCGTTTGATGAATTATTGGTAACAGAACCAAATAAAAATATTAATTTAAAATACTGGCAACTGAACCGAGTATGATAATTAAAGTGTTGATTACGAGATTAACATAAAATTATTAGTGTTTGAATATGGAACTATGAACCTTGGATTCGAAACCCTAATTTTGATCAATTGTTAATCAAATGATGATTTATTTAAAATCAACCACGGAGTGAAGGAGGGACCGGCTACATGGGATGATGGGTCCAGATGCTCGAGTGATCCAGCATCAAAGTCTCTTGAATACCAGTTGGTGAAAGGATGATTAAATGCTGGTTTAATCATTTATTGAAATAACGCTCGTCTGAGCCTTAGGTGATAAAACCTAATCATTACGGAATGAGGGACGAACCAAGGGATCATGGAACCGGCCCTGGTTGGTCATGGGACCGACTGACGGTCGTTTGATGAAATTCCACGTTGTTTGTAAGAGTTTAAACCTAATGTGAACAAATTAGGTCAAATGATGAAAATGTGTGGGACCGGCCTCTTGCAAGCCAAATAGCCAACCTTGGTCGGTCAAGGTAATATGCTCATGTCACCATAGTGCTCGTTTCTCAGTTGTGAGAATTTCGATATTTTCTGATGCACGTTTGAGCAACATTTTGAGAAAATATGAAGAAATCAAGGTTTTTGCTCAAACTGAGGAAATTTCATAAGATGAATGAAATAATAATAATAAAATAAGGAACCATGAAGTGTGGTACCGGATATGGCTAAAGCACGGCCGACCGGCCAATAAGCCCGGTGCCATGACACTTTTCCTAATTTTATATTATTTTCATGATTTGAAGTAAATATCATGAAATCAAAAAGTTTGTTGAAATAAAGGAGTTTCCTTAAAGCGAAGGAGTTTCCATGAGTTGAACGAAAGAATAATAATAAAAATAATAAAATAAGGGGCATGTGGGGCCATCCATGGCTAGGGCATGGCCGGCCAGCTAGTGGCTCGGTCCCACGAACCTTCCCTAATTTTATATCATTTCCTTGGTGTGAAGGAAATATCATGAAATTGAGGAATTTCATGGGATGAAGGACAAAATAATAATAAAATAATAAGGAACGAAAGGTGTGGGACCGGCCACAACTAGGGCATGACCGGCAGGCTAGTGAACCGGTCCCGTGACACTTTTCCTAATTATTAATTATTTCCTTGGTACAAAGGAAACACCATGAAACTAAGGAGTTTCCTTAAAACGAAGGAGTTTTGTTCAAATGAAGGAATTTTCATGAGATCAAGGAAAATAATAAAATATGATAAAATAAAGAATCAGGCGTGGGACTGGCCATGGCATGACTGGTCGGCCGGTGGGCGCAATCCCCTAGCGCCTTAGCTAATATTTTTTTATTATTATTTTTCTTCCTATTTTGCATAGGTTCATCGTTCCTTCGTATTTTTGAATGCTCGTTCGTGCATTCAGGTGCTCGTTAGTGTATTATTTCTTAGTACACTTGGACCATTTTGGTCGTAGCTTACTCGATAGCGGCTCAGATACCCGTACGAATATTTATCACTAACATATGGAATTCTGCTGGGAAAAACCATGAATTGAAGTAATGAAATATGATGAAGAATGTAGAATATTTTCTAGGGATTCAGTTAATGAATATAATGATTTAGAAATAATTAATTGATGGCTCTATACTAGCACGATCGTCTAGGAGCATTAATTATTCAAGAATTGGGCGATATGAGCTTGTTGAAGCGTTATATTTCTTTTATATAGTCAGGGAAAATATTGTTACATCTTGAAGACGTTATTTCTCTATACTAGCAGGAAAGTTGTCTAGGAGCCGTCCAATCATTCGATTATATATAGAAGTAATTACTGAAATTGCTCAGTATTCATGAGATATGTCGTTGCCTCAGTTGAGAGACTGCATATTCATGTATGTTCTGAGAGACAATATAATCAGTTAGAGATTCTTGTGGCATGAGATTTCATGCTTCAATGAGAGACATGAGCCTCAATACTCATCTGATTGCTGGATCAGGAATATGTACAATTATGGTTTTACGATTTTAGCCTTTGTAGAAAATCCACCATCTACAGCCTCCAACTTGTAATAAGTCACGTACTTGGAACAATTCTTTTGGTTCGTATTCCAAACAGTAAAGGAATAACAAATCTGTTCGGTAACAACTCTTTTCAAACAACGTGATATGAGTTTGACAAAAGGCTCTTATGTTTATCCCAATAAAATCTTTTGTCGGGTTCTTAGATCTATCTAAAAATACAACTACGAAAGTAGTTGGGTTTAGATTTTGCAATCAATACTCTTAGTCACACAGACAATATATTGATGTCGATCTACACAACTAATCAATCCAGTCTATCAAAAGATAAACCGATTACAGTTGGATCCCCAACCGATCAATTTTGTGCACACCAAAGATTATGAACTCAAATAAAAAATCTTCTTTGTCTTCAAATCTTCTTAGATCTTCAATAAACACTTGCACACAAACAACTTGAATCTCTTGTGATCAATCACACACATAACGGAGTCTGTTAACGATGGATTATCACAAGACGTCTTTAGATCTACAAACAGTCTAAAGATCCCCGTCGATACTTCGATCTAGTTTGAGTGAATCTTATATCAGAAGAGAATATTCTTAAGCATAAACAAACTAGGTGCAATCAAAGTTCAACGACCGTTAGTCAATCGAATCAATCGAAAACTAATAATAAACTACAATTATCTAGTTTCCCACCAACGGTACTTGAAGCTTCTCAATCCCAAAGAAGTCTTTAAAACGAGCTATCGTAAGAGATTTCGCCTAATTAGGGTACTTTCCTTTCCTAATAGACGGCTCAGTAACAACACAATTAGGTAGTTTTGCTGGCTCTGAGGATTAGTTTGCTCGAAATGCAAAGTTCAATATTTATAGACCAAGGAAGTTTGGACACCAAGGAATTTCCAAAACCGAATATTCTCAAAGATATGTAATAAAGCCAAAATCAGTTTTCATAATTCCTAGAAATGCACTGTCCAAATATTGACCGAAATCTCAATAGAAAATCGTCAATTAGTAAATGCACATTGCCAATTTTTATTTTCTAAAGATATGCATTTAATTGTTGGAAATTAAAAGCATATAAAAACTAAAAACCTTAATTAAAAGATTCTCAATTTATTTCGATCCGGGATTTTCCTTTGGTTATTAAGGAATATCTTTGAACAATAAAAGATAAGAATTACTGCACATGTTCAAAGTATGTCGACATCTTTACTTTGTAAATCATTTTTCATATCTACAATGTTGGAGACGATTTTCCACACTTCCAAACAAGTTTAGAATTGGTTCATCTGACTTCCAAGAACTATGTGATTGATTATCCTATCAAATCACCATTAATGAGTTTCACGGTTCTACCAAAACACAAAGCTTCGGTTCTGCCTCCATGTGGGTACTAGGATCGGTCACACTAGCTTTCCAAAAATTGGTTGACTAGGTACTAGGATCGGTTACCACATTATTATGGTATTTACATGTGATCGGTTGCACAAGTCATAGGATCAGTTAACAATTACTAAGACTTGTTGTACCTTTTACACGGATCGATTCCAAATAATTGTGATCGGTTTCACCTCTTACTAGGATTGGTTACCCAATGTCTAGAGTTGGTCATACCAATTACAAAATATCGATCATACCATCTCAAGTGATTACTTAAGATCGGTTGCACTAATAAAAGTCATACCAATACAAAAGTCAGGCATTTTGAATAGTTTTACCAAGATACATAAACAAGTTATGAGCGGTTATATAAAACACACATATTAGTAATCCAAAGATTTGTAATGAATAACAATACCAATAAGCCTAGAGATTTCCCTTTCGATTCACAAAACAAGTTTATGAATTGTACTTCCTTTAAACGAATGTAAAATATTGTTTCCTAGGACAAAATCTTCACCCTTACCCATACATAATCACAATAGCATTCATACGATTAAGTCGATGTCTTATATACGAAGTTCAAAAGATAGGCGCTATAATTCGTATTGTAATTCCTTTATACTATGTCTAACTAGATTATAATCATTCACAGCTTCGCAGTTATGTATTCAATATGCACGACTTAAAATATACGTTAGGAATGAAATAGTTCAAGTCAAAAATTACTAACCTCAAGAGGAAGGATAATGTCGTCGTTGTATCCCTTTACTTCTTCACATTCTTCAAGTCTTCGAGTAATACTTGTATGTCTCATATCCTAATAAATTTCTAGCTAACACATACGAAGTTGAGTCTAGTGAATAATCAAGCGACTCTTTAAATGAGTTTTGGTTCACTAAAATATGACAAACAAACTTGACATACCAACGCTTGGTGGGTTCAACCGAGCTGTGCTCTAACAAGAAGGATGTCTCTCCATGCTGGTTGATTTCGTTGTTATGAAGTATATTTATTTGTCAATTGTTATGAGGGAACAAAAAAGACTCTTTGAAGTAGCCGATGAATATGTTAATGAGTATCCATACATCATCGACCGTATAATTCAGACATGGAGAAATGTTCAAGTCATGTGAATGGGTACATGAGATTTTTGGAAAGACTGCAATAACACAATTGGTGTATAAAGACGATTGAATCGAGAAAAAACTTTGAACTAAGAATCCATGTAAAAATTTGTCTTTGTGTATCAGATTGTTTTGACATCTATGGGATCTTAACATAGTACAGTTTAATTCATAACACAAAAAAATTGCGGTGATATATCAAATATGGAAGTCTTAGGAGGTAATGTTCATGAAAAATTGATCTTGAAGAGATATTTATTATTGCTAGACGATATGTGTAACTAGAACGCGACCACAAACTTCATGTCAAAGTTCATGTTAGGATCAGGTAACTCCTATGAAACAAAAAATCATCTATATCTTTGTGATGGTCCACACTTTATGGACCAAAAAGTACGACCATGGGTGAATTAACCACCCACGTCTTTATGAAATCTAGATGCTACCCCTGAAATTTGAGAGGGTCATTGTAGATAATTCATAAGATCATTGGATGACCGGATATGAGAAAATGTCATCCAATAATAGATATATATATATTATTTTATTACTTTAATTATTTCCCATCCAATCACTCAATGGCAGGATATAGATATATTTTTTCCATTTTTTTTCATCTGATAATAGATTGACAATGGTAAAAAAGAAATTAGTACTTTGATATAATAACAACAAATAAGAAATATGTGGGTCCCTATTAGTGGATATTTAAATCTCCGTAGTAGGATAAATTAATTCCCATAAAATTATGATCGTCCCTATTTATAGGGATTTTCCTTGAGATGTGGATGTTTTGACATCCATATTATAAGAGTTTCCTTAAGGGAATGACATAATTTTTTTTTCTTATCCATACTTAAAGGGGCATACTTTAACCTCTAAATTTGTGTTGCAAGATAAAATAAAATATTATAAACAATTTGATACTTTGTGCATCCACTCTGGATAAGTTGAAATGAAGAAACTTTATCATTGGGTCGTCAACTGAATAGGATTTTGAGTTGCACCAGATTTTAGTATCAAAAAAGTGGATAAGGGAAGACCTAATGTGTCTAAAAATCAGATTTACCCTTAATCATTAAACTAATTAAATGAAAACCTAAAACTAATTAAAATCAGATTTACTATCATACTCTCGTATTCTTCTTTTCAGATACAAAACCCAACCTATCCAAAAACTCGTGTTCCCTTTTCTTCATCGATTCTCTTCAACAAGTCTTTTTGATCCTCCAAACAACTGACATTAATTATCAAGATTACAACAAAAATCAAGAGTGACAAGATCATGCCGATCGAATACTCATTCTGAAATAGGCCAAGTTGTTAATGTAGATAATGGAGATTTGGTGATTGATATGTTTAAACACCGGCGAATCCTCCAGAAATAGCTCCTACTAGGTAAGAATCGAAAAAAAAATTTCATTTATTTTAGCTTTAGATTGGATAAGTAGGTTGTATTGATGAGTTTAGGGTTCTCAAAATTGGTTTTTTGAAACGAGTATGACTAAAAGTTCTTATCGACCTAGCCGTGAAATACTAGTTACAGTTGGGACAATAAAAAATACCAACCGTAATGCTAAAAAATGACAAATCCCAACTGTAATGCTCAATTTAGAATAAATGAGGAAGCTCTCAGAAGAGCGCAAAAGAAATACATTCTAAGATTTTCTTTGAGATATTTTGGCTCCGATTATATCATGAATATTCCGAGTTATTTCATGCTTTCTTAAATTCGCTACTTGTAATATTATACAAGGTACCTCTATAATAATATTGGTCCAAATTCGAGATAATAGGAAAATTCATGATAAATATACATACAAGATATCTTTTATTTTCGGTCTTTCTAGGGAACCTATTCATCGAAAAATCTTTACTAATCGAATTACCAATTTTAGTTCCACTTGATATAGTTACAGTCGCGCTTGAGCGAGACTGTAACTAAATCACTTGGAGTGTGGGTTCGGTCTTTCTAGGGTTCTCACTTGATATATAATCTCTTGAACAAATTCTTTTTTCTTCCAAAATTTGTTCAAGATGGTTGAAGACCTTGTTGATATCGATTCTCAACTACAAAGGCTTGAGACATATTTTCCAATTGAAATTAAGTGTTATTTCTCAAAAGAACATAATTGAGATCAGTTGTCTCTTGAACTTATGTGCATGCTTCACGTGACTCGGAGATTGTGAAAACGCAGTGGATACCAGATACACCTAACTTTTTCATTCTGCAACTTTTATAGATAAAAACTTAATACAATATCAAGTAGACCAACTGAATGACCCTTGAAAATATGTATATAAAGTTTATATCTCAACCTCTACTCAATTAGTATATATATAGACACAAGGTCCGTGAATCTGATTATTAAGCAGAGTACTTGGACGATCTCAAAAATCAATATCCAAGATCAATCTAGTCGTATCCAAAATAATCCAATCGGAATTATGCCAAGTGGTTAAACTTGTTATCTATCTTTCAAGATACTAATTATACAAGAAACTAGTCTCGTAATCGATTACAATTAAGGAGACATATCTACTTAAATTGAATACGTACAAACCTGTGTAAATCCAATTATAAAGATAAAAAATATAATGCGGAAAGGGAAAAACACAAGACACCAGAAAAATTTTGTTAACGAGGAAACCGCAATAGCTGAAAACCCCGGGGCCTCGTCCATATTGAAAACCACAATGTATTAAGATGATACAGACACTATCC
Organism: Papaver somniferum; assembly: GCF_003573695.1. NCBI lineage: Eukaryota > Viridiplantae > Streptophyta > Magnoliopsida > Ranunculales > Papaveraceae > Papaver > Papaver somniferum. The sequence goes on along the minus strand of NC_039367.1, from coordinate 14,024,520 downwards.
TACTATCAGACTTCGGACTGGGATGCAGTTGAGACCGAACCCACACTCCAAGTGATTTAGTTACAGTCGCGCTCCTTACGTCTCTTGAACCTCGCAGGATTCTACGCACTTGATTCCCTTAGACGACGCCCTTTACAACCTAAGAGTTTCTTAAGATGAAGTGAAGACTTTTGAAACCAATATGCCTCTAACAGATAAGCCTATTTGATTTCCGTTTAGATCAAGAGATCATGGTGTGTGGAAATATTTTTGCAATAGACAAAGATACCAAACCTCACAATCCGAAACACTTACACTCACTTAGATGAGAAGCCAAGATATTTTACCACTTCTCAACAAAAATCGTAGAAAGATTAATTAAGATCAATATTTAGATATCTATCTTGAGGAATCACAAAATCTGAGATAAGAGAACTTTGCGATTTCTATCTATTTTTCCTAAAAGAGATTACGAAAACCTTAGTAACAGTAAAACAAGATCAGGATACACGAACTATCAAGGTAAAGATAGTTGGACCCGGCTTCACGAATCCCCAAAGCGAAGTCTTTTAGTCGTAGACCTAATTATGTTTCTCAGAAGAAACCTAGGTCAATAGACGACGACTCTAGAATCAACTAGGACACAAAGTGTCGAGGATTGAATTTTCCAGTTGAAAGAGCTTCTCTATTTATAGTTTTCAAATAAAATAGTTAGATTAGAATAAAGCTAAGATAACTTGAGAACCAAGTAAACACTTTTAGGTATTCAAAATACAATAGAAGAGTATACATAAAAGTTCGGTTACTGTACCGTGTATAATGAATATTCGGTTTGGCAAGTTAGCCAAAGAACTGAAAGCTATTTGGTGTTCATTCAAACACTTAAGAATTAAATCATGACTCACACATATAAGTGTTTAAGTGATCAATGAAGTCTTAAAAGCGTTTAAGAAAGTTCTAGCAATACTAAACATATTAAAATAATAAGTCTTTACGCATCTGCTAAACAAGTCTGGACAGTTGGTACAACGGTTCGTGAACCGCATGGCTTGTTCACGAGTCAGGGTGCAACGGTTCGTGAACCGAGTTCGACAACCCTACCAAACTCCGGAACTCAGTTGAATTCATTCGTGAACTGGGTTCGCCAACTGCTATCCAATTTGTATCCAACTTAAATTTCAGTTCACCACGGTTTGCCAACCGGGTTCGTGAACTGTATCCGAGTGAACTTGAGGTTTGCGAACTGGTTTCACCAACCTTATTTCTGCAAATCAGATATCTATGGTTTGCGAACTAGTTCGCCAACCTACCCTGAGTATAAATATCAGTAAGTTCATATTTCTCTCTTATGATGTTTGAAACATTCCCACATGACAAATCTTTTGGATGGTAAACTTTCAATTGATCCACAAAATTATTCATAAAACTAATATTATTAGAGGACCATTGAACATCTAATTGCTAAATCATATTTCAATATTTTTACAAGATAAGCTTGACTCGAAACTTCTTCTTTGTAGCTGCTCTACTACAACTCATACGACATAGTCTCAACAGATAGAATAATGGTATAATGAGTAAAATAGAATGGTTCATTCGTCACATACCTGATACAGAAGTTATCCAAATGTCTTCGTCGATCTTCAGTCTTCAAGGGTGATCTCTTATACTCAACTACAATTCTAACCTAGTCTGAGACTTGACTTAGTAGACTAGAAACCAAGATATAGTTTTGATCATCTAATATTGATAGCAAGCTTGAGATAGCAAAACTTGCGGGTTCAACCGCGCAATGCTCTAATCCTCCCGTGTCAAATTTAATGAAAAACTATTCAATACATGTGGATAAATAAATAAACTTTTCAACTCAATCCACTATGCTTGGTTTACTTGGTTCTTCAACATACTACTTGAATTCTTCGTACTTCAAGTTCTTTCAATATTCTGCATGTGTTTGTTCAGTACTTTGTTATTGAATATCCGTAGCAATAACAACTTATGAGAGTGCTTGATAAGAGCTTTTATAGAATGTGATAAATACACTCTACTCATTAGTCGTTATATAGAAAAATGGTATTATTACATTCCTTAAAATTTAATTACACCACAATTTTGAAGCAATACTACAGTGATATGTTCTCCCCCTTAGTCAATACATACTACTTTTTCAAAATTGGTAAAACCTATAGATAATAATCCACTCCTCCTTACATGATGCTTCGTAAATCCATATGTAATGTAGTAAGATACTACTTAATAATTCTCCCCCTTTTTGTCAACAAAATTGGCAAAGGCAAAAAATCGGGATAATAATGAATTAATCAAAAGAGTTTCAAGACTTGAGAACACATACCAACTTTTAGTTTGGACGATTTCAACCAAGAAATCTCAGTCTGCGTCAAGGAGATAAAAGGCGCAAGCATCTCCTACAATTCCACATTCGTTCTACCCACAAAGATATTACCATTAAGCACAAGTTTAATAAAACTTTCCCCCATATATGTCATTCCCGAAAGAACGACATGAGCAACCTTACTCTAATTACAAGAGAAGGATTTTCTTGGACTTTAAATTTAATAGGCCAGTTACGAACAAAATAAATTTGTATCCAATATTTTCTCTCTTCTTTCCAGTTACGAACAAAGAAGTTAAAAACAATGATCTTAATGTTAGAGGCACTAAGATACAATATTTTCGTGAGAAAAATCATCAACACAAATTATTCTCTACTCCAGTTACGAACAAGAGAACAACTAGTGCGATATGACTCAACGTAAAAATTATAACATCTCTAGCCATGTACGAACGTAGAGATTAAAGTTCAATACTTACTCCCTGGTGGTGACACAATCAAGGAAGTAAGTCGATCCCTAAATAACATCTTACTGAATCCTGTAGCAATTTATTCACAGAAGAGTAATCATCAAAACTACAATTCTCAAAATAGTTTTCTCCTCTTTTTCAAGAGTAAATGACATAACCTATGAGAAAATATGAGATATATATTCTAATCACCAAAGAATGATAGCAAAGAACAAATCTCACGAAATAAGCAATACAGATATATAATCTATGAAGAATTAGGTATTGCAAGTCATCTTCCAAAATAAAATTTAATTAAATAAACTTTAAATATGCAAGATAATATTTGGAATAGCTAATGTATTACATAAAAACTACTCCAAAAAATAGTATTCCTCCTTAAATAATAAGAACGAAATTCCTACAAGGAGTTAACTAGTGCAAAGAAAAACAGATAAAACATGTCAGGGAAATTGCTTGGTTGAAACCACTAGCATTGGTATGTCAAGTTAATTGTCCAATTTAGTTGCCAAAACGCATTCTTAATATAGTATATTAAAGTTAGTTTTGGACTAGATTAGGTCTAAGAAGTGGAGTATAGAATCGAAGTTATCCTTGAAGAATGGAGATTGAAAACTATAAGAAGACATCCATGAAGAACTTCAATAAAGGTTAGTAACAAATACTTGATTCTCTTGTTCACTGTACCTCTTCATCTATCGAAACAAGTGCTCACTCTATGTTATTCAATTATTTTTCTCTCTCTTTTTTTTTTTTGATTAAGTAGGAGTGTTTTGAGGATTTTTTTTTAACATTTTTGAAAATCAACCACCTATTACGATGAAGCATAGCCTCAAAACACTCAAGGGAACCTTATATTTTGAGGATTTTGTTGATTCAAACCCTTAACATCTATCAGAAATCTGGGTTTTTTAGCATTTACGACTGCGAAATAACGTCGATCCCACCGTAATCGCAGTTCATGGTTGGGAATAACATAAAGTCTGAGCCGTATGTCATATTCACGGCTGGGAAATAAAGAAATCCTAGACGTAAGCTCATTCCATAATCATATAAGTATGCATTACGATTTGTTTCTTCAAATCCGTTAAAGTGCGCAAAATTTAGACTTTTTCCACTATTTACGGCTGGGAAACTAGTGCATCCTAAACGGAACCAATACTTTACGTGGGGGAAATAAAGAACTCCAAGCCGAAAATGGTTTTTTTCTTTTTGATTTTATTTTCAGAACAACGTACGCCTATAAACTATAGTGCCACTACTTTGGGCCTGTAAGGATTTTAATAACCATGAACAAGACATGCAAGTCTTCTAATTCAACCCGTGAAGAACTAAGAAGGATTAAATGTCAACAAAAAACTGTAAGTGTGAGGCCATTATACCACCACTTGCGACCTGAAAACCTCCAAACATTTGAATCCTAACAGGTTCATTCAACTACTTTTGTAAGATTTCAATCACTAAATATAAAAGGTGAAAGAGTGTCAACTTGCCTAATGCCTTTATATGTATTCATTTTAGTTGGACTTCCATCTACTAAAACTGAGAATTTGGCACTTTTAAATACCAACATATCAAACTAAACCATCTGTCTCTAAAATCATTCTTCTTCAATAAAGAAAATAAAGTTCCATTTATATTGTCAAATGTGTTTTCCATGTTTATCTTGCACAATAATCCAGGAAATTTCAATTTGAGCTTGCTATCAGTGCATATCGTAATTCTATTAAGAAAATATGTGACAGTCACCCTTACGATAAAACATTGCTCGATGGAAGTCACAAAGCGTTGGTATGTCAAGATCGGTTGTTAAGTTTAGTTCGGATTGCTTGAGTAGATTACTAAAATCAACTTTGTTAGGTTACACTAGGGACATAAAAATGTTGAGACTTGCTCTAGTGGCTCATGAAGATCTAAAGACGTGTTGATGACAACAAACGCAACATCCTTCAATTCGAAGTTAGTAACTATATACTTGACTTGTTCTATTTTTGTATTTGTTCTTTCAAGTTTTTATTCAACGAAAACATAACATGCGAAGTTAAGTTTATTATAACGACTTTAGTATTAGTGACTTGGTCATTATACTTTTTTCTTTTTTTGAATTAACTTTATAAAAAAAAAGTCAAAAAAGAAGAAGAGTGAATCGAAGCCCGACCTCTAAAGAAAAGAGAAGAGAGAAAACCTAAAAAGAAAAGAAATACATGTTACATATTATCTAAAAGGATAGCAGGATATACTTGATCTATCACTTCCCAAAGCAGCACGAATGAACTGCGGTGGCTCACTCCACCGTTAAGAGCTAGTAAAGGCTCATTTTTTTTTCTAACAAATCTGCTACCGAGTTACCCTCTCTGTAAGTGTGAGAATATCACAAAGAAGATGTGTGAAACAATAAGTATATGTTGTGCACTAAGTGGTTTTCCAAGGAACAATGCTTAGGTAGTTCTTGAATCGACAAGCTTAAGTTGGAGTTTAAATATCACAAGTCCAAATCAATTTGTGAACTGCCAAAACAGTTTTTAAACTCAAAGTCATCTCGTAACTTAAGAACCTTTTGAAATTGACAAGTCCCTGAACTGTCAAAACAATTTGTATACTTGAAAACAAAAGGTGTACAAGAAACATTCAATACTAACCGGTTCCAAACTGCATAAATCAGTTCGTGCACTATTGAATTAAAAAGTATCCATGATTATCTAAAAATTCGACTATGAACAGTTTGTGAACTTTAATAACTAACTTGACTATTCCTTATTGCTTGAATTTTATTTTCAATGTCATCATATTACTAAAATCATACGACATGTCTCATTAGATAGAATAATACATAATGTGAGTAAATAGGGTAGTCAGTCTTTATATACCTTTGTTGATGAAGTTTCCGTTGTCGTCGATGTTATTCAGTCTTCAATCTTCAAGGTCAATTGAATAAAAAATATACCATGCTTTATTCCTAGTCCAGGATGATTTTAGTAGACTTTATAAAGTTATAGTTTTAATTACTTAACTAAATATGACAATAAGCTTGATTTACCAAAACTTGTGAGTTTGACCGAGCAATTCTCTAACACAAGGATATGTGAAGGACTGAGTAACGAGGGATGTTTACTTCGTCTCAACTATACTAAATTGCGGTAGTAAATTTGTATAGCGGCTTAATTCTGAGAGTAATGGGACTAGGCCTCGGGGTTTTTTGCCAAGAAATTTTCCTCGTTAACAAAATCTTGTGTGTCATGTCATTACTTAACTTTCCGCGTTATGGTTGTCACTTGTACGTTAATCATATCTTGGTAAAGGTTCAATAATTAATTTGAATATTTTATTATTATTATTATTTTTTTGATGCGAAACATCTGATATATATTTATAACTTAAGATTTGTACATAACTTAAGTTGACAGACATGTTGATCATCTATGATTATAGTTTTAAATTTGTCCGGGATGTTACCAAAATAAACAAAAGATTGTCTGTCAGACCTACTAGAGTTAGCTATTACATGGGCCTTATTTCATCTACAAGACCTTGATTTCATCTACAAGACCTTGATTCATCCACTGAACTGAAGGTTTGGCAGATCTGATAGAGTTTATAAGATTTTGACAGTCGCTTTCTAAGATTATATTGTTGAAGCCGCAATCCCTAGCCCAAATAATAGTTTCTTTCATGGCCAGGCATTCAGATTGCTATGGGTCTATTCCTACAAAGGAATACCAAAGGAATGATTATTTGCCTCTGGTGTTGCTGCAGTGCCCTGTTGAGTCACGATGATCAAACTAATGCCAAAGGAATGAGTATCATTATCAAAATAAGCATCCATATTAATTTTCAACTGATTAGGTTTAGGTGGAGACCAAACTTCATGTAAATTGTTTTTAGGACTCTGAATTAATGAAGTGCATTGCTTGACCATATTGTTAATGTAGTGTACTATATAATGCATGTTCTGATTTTTGTTTTAAAAAACCTTTATACACCTGCTATTCCACAATGACCAAGCAGTGATCATGAGAGTGAGCATCCAGATTTGCCTGTCTTCTTTGTTCAAAGTTGAGTTTAAGTCTGTGTTGAACCAATTAGCAATACATTCACAAACTTGTATTTGTTGTCTTTGTAAAGACTCTACATTGATGTTCATGGCTAACCATACTGACCTAGAATGATCACACTCAATGAGAAGATGTTATAAGGATTCTGCTGCTTGAAAACATCTAGGACATATTGTTTCAATTTATGGGTTATATGAGTGTAGTTTTTCTCTTGTGGGAACTATTTTCCTGAGACACTTCCAGATAAATAATTTAACCTTATGAGGTGCCTCTGATTTCCAGAGTGCTTTCCACTTAATTTGTACGCCTGCTCTATCTTGATGCTTGTATTGTGTTAGTGCCTTGTAAGTTGATTTTACTGTAAATTCCCCTGTTCTACTAGGTTCACATACAAGCTTGTCTATTCCTTGATCAACCAAGTGCATTCGAAGAATTAATTCAGCAATCTCATTTGGAAACAATGACCAAACTAATTGCTCATTCCATCTTCTAGGTTGTTCTAAAATCAAGTCTGACACATATACAATTCTAGCCGGTTCATGTAAAGTATCTCTTGGTGTTGGAGGACTATCTAACCCCAATATCCACTTATCGTACCAAACTATAATCTGCCTTTCGTCTCTCACTTCCCATCTATGAAACTGTTTTACGTATTGAAGACCAACTTCTATACCTTTCCAGATCCAAGATGAGTTTGTGGGAGATTCCTGAAGATGTAGAAAGCTGCATTAAGGTGAATACTTTGCTTTCATCACTTTAATCCAATACTTGTTTTCCTCAGTACATAGCATCCATGCCAGTTTAGTAATTAGTGCTATATTGAATTGTTATAAATCCATGAATGCTAGGCCACCTACTTCTTTGGAAGCACAAATAGAATTCCATGCAGTTAGATTAAGTCCTTTATTTGTTTTATGCCCCCACCAAAACTGCCTTTGAGCTGAGTCTAACTTTTTAATCAAGTTTTTTGGAAGTCTAAAGTTGCTCATGTAATGAGAAGGAATTTAATTCAGCACTGATTTGACAAAAATCGATCTAGCAGCCTGATTCAGTGTTTTAGAACACCAACCTTTGAATCTATTTTCATAAGCATCTTTGATTGAATTAAATGAATAGCCTTTAGATTTTCCTAAAAGAATAGGTAAACCCAAATACTTATCTGAAGTACATAGTTGTTTAACTCAGTTGGTTTAAGATGGTTAACTTTTCATTCTGCGAAATGTCACCTGCGACATAAGATGAAAATTTGGAAAAGTTGATCATCTGTCCAGAGGGGTTTCCAGAATTCAGCAGACAAGTTTTAACTTGAGTAATACTATCCTGGTCAGCTTCGAAAAACAAGATACAATCATCTGCGAAGAGCAAATGATTTATGGAAATTGAGTTTTTAGCCACTCTGGTTCCATATAATTTGTTATTTGCTTCTTCCTCTAAAAGAGATCTTGTAAGATACTCCATTGAGATAATGAACATGTAAGGGGACAAGGGGTCCCCTTGTCTGAGTCCTCTAGTTGGAGTATAGGGTTCACAAAATTACCATTTAAACGTATTGACACTGTCGTTGTCGAAATACACTGATGAATAATGGTACGCCAATCTTGACAGAAACCCATAACACTAAGCATGTTATCAACAAATAACCATTCTATTCTATCGAATGCCTTTGACATATCTAATTTGAGAGCAACTAGTCCTTTCTTTTTCTTTGATTTCTTCATCGAATGTATTAGTTCATGAGCCATTACAATGTTGTCATTGATATATCGCTTAGGAACAAACGCTGCTTGAGTAGGAGAGATTAACTTATCCATCAATGGCTTCATTCTAATGACTATTAACTTTGAGATAATCTTGTAGATGATATTACATAGCCCTATTGGCCTGTAATAATTTGGTGATGAAGGATGTTGCGTTTTAGGAATAAGACAAGTTACTGTTTGATTAATATAAGAAGGCATTGTTTTTGTATCGAAGAACTGTTTTACCAGTTGGATCACATCTTTTCCAACTGTTTGCCATTGCATTAAGAAGAAACCAGCCTGGAACCCATCCGGTCTTGGAGAATTCCAACTAGGCATTGATTTAAGAGCCCTTAGAATTTCATCTTCATCAGGAGAAGCTAATAAGGCTTCGTTATCATCTTGTGTAATATCTGGGGTAATAAATTCAAATGATTCTGCGGATAATTTCGGATGTGTAGACTTAGAAATAGAGGAAAAATGATTTGTTAGAATATTCTCCAACTGTTTGGGAGAATTATGCCAATGGCCATGTTCATCCTTCAAAGCTGGAATATGATTTCGTGCTTTCCTTATATTCGCTAGAGTATGAAAATATGCAGTGTTGTTATCCAGGTCTTTCAACCAGTTATCTCTCGATTTCTGGTGCAAAAAATCAGCCTCTATTTCTTTCCAATGACTTAAACTTTGTATAGTGATATCAATTTTATTAGAGTTGATTTCACTATAAGGTTGAGCTTGAATAACAGATAATTGCTCTCTTAGATGTCTAATATGGAAATCAACACGACCAAAGTGTTCCCCGTTCCATCTAGAGAGTTTTTTCCTGGCAGTAATGAGTTTTTGAGCCATATCACCGTTGTTATTAAAGATTTTCCAGGCATCTTCTATAACAACAGAACAATGTGGATCTTTTAACCAGCATCTATAAAATTTCCAGGCATTTTTTTTCTTAGCAACTTCTGGCTCAGTTATGAGAAGAATGGGACAATGGTCGGAGCCTAAGAAGGGCAAGTGCTTGACTTTGGAATCAGGGAAGTCTCTGATACAGTTTGAGATATGAAGTGCCAAATCAATTCTAGCTCTTTTTGGTCCTTGACCATTTATACGACTAGACCATGTATGATGGGATCCTGAATAACCCATATCCATTAGTCCTACACTATTAATCATATTGCAAACCCAATTATCCATCGAACCCATACTAGTTGAAGCATCTGATTTTGAGATATGCACATTTAAATCACCTAAAACTACCCAAGCTTGAAAAACATTTTCACTAAGGTCTTTGAGAAACTCACATTGCTGTTTTTTGAGATCATGATGTGTTGATCCATAGACACAAGAAAGTAGCCATTCTTGTTTTGATGGATTTGAAGTGATAATAAGGTAAACCATATTATCCTTACTACATACAATGTCGCAAGGGAAACCATCCTTCCAAAGCAGTGTTAAACCACCAGATAACCCTATTGAACTTACAAAATGAGAGTTAGGATAATTTAAAATCTATGTACAAGATTTTGCATTTTCAACCCCAGTCTTGGTTTCCATCAAGAAAACTATATCTGGATTATTAATTCTAATAATATCTTTTAGATTTTCCCTAGTTTATTTACTAGCTAGATATTGAACATTCCAAGACAAAATTTTCATTTTTGCAAGAGAGTTATTTGCAACTACCAAGGACTCAGGGATATGAAACTGAAGCAGTAAAAAACTAAAACTTAAATTATGAACTGAAATGCAGAATAAGTTTTGAATTACTGGTAAATTAAGATAAATAAATAAAGTAAAGTAGGAATGTACTTGGCCATCAGTGCTCAAAGGGGTTGATTTACGTCTTTTAGAGTGGTTTTGCTCTGAAACAGTTCCATGAAAAGAATAATAAGACTCAGGAGATGGTGAAAGATCTTCCAGATTAACATGTTCATCAACAGATAAATCTACATTATAACCAGTAGAGTTATAGCTGGATAGGTTCTCCTCCATTTGATTAATTAGTTCTTGAAGAGGTTCCTCAAAATCATTTTCCCGATGGAGTGAATCTGGATCTATGTTATTAACATTGAAATCATCAAAAGAAACATCAAACTCTCTTAATGCCATGTAAGATTTGAGGAGACCCATATTCGACCCGTATCCACCTTCCCGACCCATTGAAGCATTAAAAATTTGTAGTTGTCTCTCCACATCTTCTTCCGACATATTCCCTAGAATATTATTTCTTTCTAAACTCTGATTGAAGCTCTGATTCATGTTATTGGATCCACTAGGACCCTCATCCTCAAATCTGATTCTCTTTCCTTGTGTATGGACCACATTTTCCTTATCATTGTTGTTTAATATTTGGACTTGAATCATACCTTGAGGATTGCAGCCAACCACAGTAACTGGAGAGGAAGCATCCAAAGGAATATTTGTTATGTTGTTTTCTGCATCCTGCTCATCCAAACATACCGTATCCTTGGACACTTCTACGTTAAATTACACCAGGTTAAAATTTGTATTCTTTGCATGCATGCAAGAAGAACCAGCAATTACCATTGTACCTTCATTTCTCTGAGAATTTTCCATTTGGCCATCATTCTCATTATTTTGATCCACTTGCTCAACACTTACATGTTGATTTCCAGCTCTTTGCCTCTTGTATCCGGATTAGTCCATGACGGAGGATCGAGTATGGAGGTAGAGGACAAGTATCCTCTTTGTTTCTGGAGAAGATAAGCAGAAATAATCTCGCACTCCATCTCCTTGTGATCTATCATATAACAGAATCCACATAAGTTAAAAGGTTGTTTTTCATTAAAAAAATCTGATCCACACTTCTTCACCAACATCATTTTTCATCCAAAATCCTCTACGAAGAGGATTCCTGACATCTATAAGAACTAAAGCTTTCTGCACTTTTCCTTTTGGAACAATGCAATCTTTTGGATCTAAGTCCTTAACTTCACCCATTGCAGATGCTATACCATTTACTATATTTAGGCTTGTGAAACCTGACCGCATGTTGTAGAGACGTAACCACATGAGTTGTTTAGTTAAATCCACTGAACTTTTTGGAATTTGAGGGTTCCATGGTTCTAATACCATCAAATCACCAAGGCCTGAACTTGAGTACGAATTCATAGTAATCTTGAGTGTGAAACTTTATGAGAAGGCAGTCGTTATCCTCCTTTTTGATGAAAATATCTTTGCTTTTTGGCCAAAGCTTTTTAAATTATTTATCTAAGTCACTGATTGAGTAAACTTTTGCGGTGTAGATCTTACCCAAGAAACTAAACTTATACTACACTGCTCCCTGTAACAAATCTTCAGTTAAGACTTCTGGTTCCCTTAAAGCTCGAAACCTTTCAGTTATCGAAGTACCTTCCATATTTTGCTGAACATGCATTAGTTCTGAGTCCATTGCAGAATAACAAAAGAAGAGAATAAGAGATAGAATTTGGGAGAATGGAACGACGTAGAAATATATTGTTATTAAATTATCACCTCCTTTCCCCTGGATGAATGACTTACACCTGGTGCAAAAGTTCTTACAACTCAATAACTTAATTACATCAAAAGAGAGTCGGCTGCTTTGTTTTGAAACCCTAGAAAAAAGGCGTAAGAGAAGGAATCCAATTTTCTTAGTTATGAAGTAGATAGAGGGTAATAACTGCATCAGAGCGTTCCAAACGAGTATCAAAAGTAGAGCCATAAAACCAAAAGTAGATTACTTGGAAGATTAGGCAAACCACTCCAAACTCCAAGCAACCTTCAAGCACCGAGACCTGTACCTAGTAAAAAGGAATAAAAGATTCCATCAGATTAAATAACAGATTAAACTAGATTAATAAATTGTATGAGATGACATGCAATGCTAGGAAATTAAGATTCAAGATGGAAATCAATCTAAAAATCAAACTGAGTCACGCCGAGTTTCACTGAGTTATTCGCCGATTTGATCGCACTTTCTAGAGCTACAACTTCACTTAATTAATTCGAATATAATTTTGATTATTACTAAGATCGCCTTATTGAATAGTCTTAAGGTTGTTATTGTTACGATAAGATTATATAATGCAGGTGAGTTTGCATAGATTGATATCGAAAAGATTGTGGTGTACTTGGTACCTTCGTTATTTTACTTAACATTTGATATCACTCCTGACATCACTACTTTCATTCTTTCTGTTAAAAGTTTGGAAATAATTTTATAACAATCAAGTTAAGTCATATAATCTTTGACAGTTGCAGAATCTTCTTCCTTAGTAACTCACCCGATCAAATGACACAATGAAAAACTAATTTTAAATACATTTTCCCGAATGAGTTATAATTTTTGTTTTTTAAATTCACTTTATAGTTTTTGTCATCTTAGTGTTATTTAGTATAAAAATGGAGTAGTTTGTTAAACAAATATGGAAAGGATCCAATGACATGGTTGAAAAGACATTGTGATGCCATTCTTTTCTAAAAATTCAAAGGCCACACTGGCTTTTGAGTTAATTTTTTGGTGAGATGTTCCTATTATAATACTTTACACTCCTATAAATAAATAATCGCATTCCGAGATATGAAACATCACCAGACACATGTTTTAATTTTAACCGTCAATCTTGAGTGCTTATTTTTCAAACTAGTGGATTGTGGACATATATGTCCCGAACAAAACTCATTTTTGGTGAAAATATATAGCTTTACAAGAAAAGTGTCATCATAAAATTATCAATAGATTTATTGACGTTTGAGTTTTATAAAAAAAAAATGGTGCCAAAAGATAACTATGTCGTTGGATCTTTCCCCAAACATAAGCAGTAAACTATGAAAACATAATTCAACTCACAGAGAACAAGGAATTTAAAATAGAATGACTTTCTGGGAACCACTCCATTTTGAAGGGGAACCATGATTTTTTTTAGTAGGTCATTTGGAAGTAAAGTAAAACACCCTTTATCCAAATATTTACCTTAATGCTAAAATTACCCTTTCTAATTAAGTTAGTGTAATGATTAGTGAGTTAAGTTAATGTAAGATGAGCTAATTAATGATTGATGAGATTAAATTAATAAGTTGATTTTTGTTTAAAATAAGAACTATTGAGAGAGAGAAGAAGAAGATGGTTTTGGAAAAAACAAATAGATCTTTTTTAACGAGCCACGACCAGAGTACGATGTTTTGCGTACCGTGGGATACTTCAAGTTTAGTTAATGATGCTCGAATTGGCCGAAGCATTCCTAAAAATAAAAAATTTACAAATTGATTTCGGTTAGGTTAAAACAGTTCGGCTACAAGATCCAAAGAACAGGTAGCCGAACTTATATGTAAATGTTGTTCGGCTAATTTCTCAATCAACGCTGGTAGTCGAACTAAGATTTAATCGAGTTTTCGCCACCTGACTATTAAGTTCAATTACCTTTTTCGCGTCGAACTTTGGAAGATATTTGTTCGTCGTGTTCGCAAATTTGCCTATATAGCCTAACTTTCTATTTGGTTTAGTTGAAAAAATATCGACTTAATCGAACTCAAAATTTGCTTATACAAAGAGGAGTTCGGTTAAGAAAAAAACTACGACTCCATCGAACCCGATATTTGCCTATACAGAAAGGAGTTCGGTTAAGAAAAAAAGTTTGCGAATCAACCAAACTCAGGAGTTCGGTTAGGAACAATTTTTTTCTTAATCGAAGTGTTCTTTGTGTTCTTCGTCTACGAAAGTTCGGTTAGCAAAACTAGGGTTTTCTAATAAATCTCTTAACGAACTACTATATGTATCTTCCGTCTTCACCCTATTTTGATGATTACTACTCAAATTTTATGATAAAAAACGAATTAGAAGTATTGGGTTTGTGGGATTTTTTTTTAAACTCAGGAAATTGGCGACGACGAGTAGACTGAAAAAGGGAAGAAAAAAAAAGATGAGAATATCTTTTTCAAACTTAATAGTTGGGAAGACAGAAGGGAGTCCCTTCTATACATTCACTAGGGGAGCTAAATTGTAGTTCTTCATTTTTTATGTTTATTTTTTATCGTCAAAATTAGACGATAATTAGTACTTAATCCTCGATTACAGTTAGGCACAATCCAAATGATAGTAACCCTATAATTAGATTCTTTTGCAAACAAAAAATACAGTGGTATTATGGATACATAATTCCGCTTACAATAGAACAATATAAAAACAAGAAAACTAGTCATAAAGAGAAAGAAATAAAGTATATTATTAATTGTTGTAGTAGGCCACTTCCCAAGTACTCCGAACCAAACCAAACCAAACAGTATGAGCTTCACGATGCTGTTTTTGTATTTGTGTTTTTGACTAAATCATCTCTCCTCCACTCACTATCTCTCTCCAATATAAAAGAAGAAACCCATTTTTCCAGGAACCACACTAGTCCTCTCTGTACACCTAATTCTTTATTTTCTCTGTGTAGTCAAAGAAAACTAAATCAAGAAAACAGAAGAAATGGGTTCAACAAGCCCATTTAAAGATCATCATCACCACCAGCAACAACAATCATATCCAATCACAAAAAAGCTGTTACCTTGGGCATTGTATGCTCTTCTTCCTTTAGCTATCTTTAGATTATATTTACACCCTCTTGATTTGTTTTCTGAAAATGAAGTAATAACTAAAGATCTTCAAAGTAAACCCATCATCGTCAGCACAGCTCCTAAACATGGTATGTCAACTCTTTGATCAGTAAACACAAAACCCTTTTCCTTGTGCATATATGATTTGTTCTTATAGCTTATGTTTGTTTGAATTTGGGCAGTAGAAGAAGTGAGGAATGATTGTGATTATAGTAATGGAGAATGGGTTGAAGATAAGATGGGTCCTTTATACAATGGCACTTCCTGTGGTACAATCAAAGATGGTCAGAACTGTATGGGTCATGGTAGACCAGATTCAGGTTATCTATATTGGAGATGGAAGCCTAGTCAATGCCAATTACCAAGGTTTGAACCAACAAAATTCCTTAGTTTACTTGAAAATAAGCATCTAGCTTTTGTTGGTGATTCAATGGCTAGAAACCAATTGGAATCTCTACTTTGCTTACTTTCTAGTGTGTCACCTCCTGATCTTGTCTATACAAATGGTGAGGATAATAAGTTTAGAAGATGGCATTTTCCTTCACACAATGTGAATGTATCAGTTTATTGGTCACCATTTCTTGTTAAGGGGATTGAGAAATCAAACACTGGTTTTAATTTTAACAAATTGTTCTTGGATTCCGTTGATAATCGATGGGCATTAGATCTGGAACAAATCGATATGCTAGTTTTGTCGGTGGGTCATTGGTTCCTTCATCCGGCGGTTTATTATGAGCATGATTCGGTTCTTGGTTGTCATGCCTGTGAAGGTCTAAACCATACTGAGATTGGATTTTTCGACGTGTTAAGGAAAGCTGTAAAGACCACCCTCAAGGCCATAACTGATAAGAGTATTACGGACGGAAACGAGATTGATGTAATTCTTACGACATTTTCGCCTGCGCATTTTGAAGGCGAATGGGATAAAAATGGGGCTTGCTCTAGAGAGAAGCCATTTGAGGAAGGAGAAAAGGCTTTGGAGGGAATGGATGCTGATATGAGGAACATTGAGGTGGAAGAGATTGAGGAAGCAAAGAACAAGGTAATCCAAGTAGACAGATTAAGGATCGAAGCACTGGATGTGACGAAGATGGCATTAATGAGACCGGACGGACACCCGGGTCCTTATATGTACCCAAATCCGTTTGCCGACGGAGTTAAGGATCGCGTACAAAATGATTGTGTTCATTGGTGCTTACCTGGACCTATTGATACATGGAATGAGATATTGCTACAAGTTGTGAGACAGTGGGAAGCTGAATCAATGAAGAGAAGAGGTTGAGGGGTAATCTTTGCTACTAGCTAGGTGAATTAATACTGTTCCGAAGAGTTACAATCATAATTATAAAGTATTAAATTTTTGTTGTATAAGATTTAGTTTAGTTCAATGTAAAAGCCATTTGAAATTATGTTGCAGAATAAAAATAAATTTATAGCTCCAGTGAAGTAAGCTCGATTAGCTCACTTATGTAATAATCTTTTGGTTTTCTTTTTATTTCGTTCCAAGATTAGGAAACATGGTAGCAGATACTTTAACAAAAATTGTTAGGTGTTTAAATTCAACTGTTTTATGGGATGCCATTCCCTTTTTGTATTCAACGTCATTCACAACATAAGTAGATAAATTTAATATCAAAAAATCCTCCAATGGATTGGATGGCTCTACTCCTTTTGTAATTCAGATTCCTCTGGGTCTTAGTTTGTTTAATGAAATGCCTTATCTAAAAAAAAAATTAAAAAAAAAAAAAAAAAGTAAGCTCGAGGCATTAGTATAAGAAAACTCACATCCAATATCTCGTCGGTGCAGAGAACATTGTGTTGGCCGGAGAGACAACAACTATTGCTATACCATTAAATTTGAGAGCGCATATGCAGTTATTTTCTCGGTGGTAACAATATCAAATTTCATACTAACAAAAACTTTGCTTGGTCATCGTGACACAAGCAAGTCTCCCTTCTTCCTCTTTGAATATGTAATTTCCTAGTCATGAACTATTCCTAAACTCAACTTGGTCATCATGACATAAACAAGTCTCTATTCTTCCTCATTGAATATGTAATTTCCTGGTTATAAATTATCCTCAAACTCAACTCATTAACACGTTAATCATCAAATTGTTCATCTACGTTTTTCAGTTTCTTAGCAAGATCCACATATCCAATAACTCAATTTTTCCATATTTTCAAAATCAAACATCAAAATAGCCTAAGCAATAACCACTACAATTATCAGAGTTTCCAGTTTGATTTCCAACATAACTCTCAAAGAAAATCTAACTTAACATGCCAGTAATTTTATTTATCCCATCAAACACTTACACATTTCGTATTCCGAAATTTACAAATTCAAAACCCACAATTTTACACCAAAATTTGAATTTACAACCACGAAACAAATACAAAACAACATACCTATTACCACTAAGATTATTACCACTTGAACCTTTCCGACAGACCATCATAAACATCAAAAACTGCTTGTTTCCATCTCCAACAATACTAACAACTTCTTTCCAACACCAGCAAAAACCAACATGATTACTATCCTGCAGACTGAAGACATCGAGATACTAAGTACCTTTATCGATTTCAACAATTATAAGAATAAGAATAACCCCTGCTCATTTTCACGAAGGAGTCCAAGGAATGCTAGACTTTAGTCTCCAGACTTCCTCCTCCAAGAGTGCTTCTCATCCTCTTCAGATGATTACCACCGATCATCCTCGTACCACTTTCGAAATCTTCATCCTCGTAATAAAAGTCTTGGCCGTCGTCGCTACTGGTTGAAGCATTTGAGCCATAAGCTTCATCTTCGTATTCTTCCTCATTTCCATAAGTTCCTTCAGCATCTTATTCCATGGTACTATTATTAGCCTCTAGAGTCACAGGATTTACATCAATATCTAACCCGAGTATTTCCTCACCGTCAAAATATATGTTTAGGGCTTCTGATATGGTCCGAGCGAAAATTCTAGGCAGTTTCTTCTTTGTTAAATAACATCTATACATCATATCTTCAGCATGCTTCTGTCTATCAACCTCTATCGCGGCCTTTATCGATTTCTTTTCAACGTTGTTGATTCACTCCCATCTCCTTCATCTTCAATTACATCTGCATTTTCTCTTTTTTCTTCTTCTTCTCTATCACTCTTTGTTGCACTTCTCGTCATTCTCCAGTAACACCTTCTATTATCCAGTCTTGCTTGTCTCTCCCTTGCCTTTCGCGCACCTCTTGCGTCGTTCTTCCTCACCCATTACTGAAATTCCTCATTATTCTCAATCTTCAGACGCTCGTGTTCCTCTTGCTCTCTCTTTCTCTCCAACTCTTGATTCACAAAAGGAATTAGTCTCTCAATATCAAGACTTGATAACGCCTCAACTCCTCTCTTTCCATTATATATTTATGGTGAAATAGTTGGTTGATCTTCAATATATTCATTCATTACATTGTTACCCAATTCAGCCATCTTTAGAATTTCTAATCTCCGAAGAATTCATTCCCTATTTAGGTATAATTAACGCTAATGGTGCTATTATCTCTATATATTTATTTTATAGAGTGGGTAGATTAACCATAAATATCCATTTAAGGAGCATGGTCAAATGTCTCGTCCCTTGGCATTCCACGTTAATTTAAATTCATACGCAATTTTTCAAAAATCAGCATTACTCTTCGCTAAAAGTGTATTTAGACACTTCCCATCGTTTATATTTCCGCGGTACTGCCATTAACATGAGTTTTAGTTGGTTACATACTTGCATGACCTTAAATGTAACATTAATGATCTTAATTTATTTTTTACAGATTCAAAGAAGACAACACTTGTTGAGATACATTATGGTTCGCTATGGTTTATACGTCTGGGTCATGCATTATGCCATTTTTCAAAACCCCCATCGTATCCCTATACACCCGGCTAAGATTTATACAACTCATTATATACACTACCAAATATGATCACTACATATTCCTTATTTCTTCTCTTTCCTTTACATTTATGAATGTTGTCTTGAGCAGATCAATTATTTGGCCATACAAAAACAACCATTATAATGTTCTTCTACTCTGTCTGGCATGCACCATACTTCCCTTGACACAAAAAGAATCTTTGTTTCTAATACTAAGTCACCAGTTTAAAGAGAGAGACACATGCCTTCATCGGTAATAGATGTGGCATCCCATATTTGACCCATGTGCTCCATTCAGGGTCAATGCTTAGCATCTCCAAAGCAATATTCTTTATAGTAAGGCAAAAACTTCCCTCCAAATCTCTAGTCATCGTACCGCACAAAAGAAATTTCTCCTTATACCATTTCACGCATATGATCGACGTCCCATTTTTAGTTCTCTCTGTGGTAAGTCTAATTTTAAGGATGGCATAGCCATCTCTCTTCAGATAGTCCAGCACACTCAAGTGACATATCACTATCACCACATGTGACCCAAAAAATTCATTATTTATCTAAAATCACCAAGTCAAGAGAAGAAATCCAAGCTAATGGAACTGAAATAAGGAAATACTACAATTTTGTCAACAACATTGGATTAAAAGATTTAGGATTCATAGAATTTCCTTTTGCTTGATCTAACCCACATTCAGGGGTTACTCCATTGAAGATAGATTATATAGGTTTTCGCTAATGAGAACTGGATAATCTTATTTCCAAACTCCAGTGTTAGATACCTAAATAACGTAAGCTCAAACTACTCCCCGATTTTTCTAAACACGAATATTCCTTCTCGTGAAGGTTTCAAACCTTTCAAATACTTTCGTTTTTATCAGGATGAACAAAAATGTAGATCTATGGTTTATGATTCCTAGATTACTAGAATGCAGATATCCCATGCTTTTATCCTTGTTAATAGGCTAGCCTTTGTTAAGAATGATATTTGACTATGGAACATGAATAATTTTGGAAACATCCAGAACAACATATCCTCCCAAATCAGAAAATGACAACATCATGACTCCTCTGATCTAGATTTAATGATCCTCAACTTCTAGCTACTAAATATGAAATAAAAAAGATGCACGATTATGAAGAGAAACCGTGGAAAATAAAAAGGAATGAAAATACCAATAATGCTAGGAGATAGAAACACTAACTATTTCCATGAGAATGCTATCATTTGGCAAATGAAAAATATAATTGTTGGACTTTATAATAGCAATAATAACTAGGTAAAGGGTAAAGATAGTATTTTCAATTGCTTAAATGTTCATTTTTAAAATTTGCGCACACTTCTGCTCATGTTTTAAGCTATTGTATTATAAATCTTGTTTCTTATATGATTTCTGATGATGATAACTACCATTCAATGTCATGTCCTACTGTGGTTAAAATTCATGATGTTATTTTTGGTATGCTCCCCAATTCTAGACTGGGTCCGATGGATTCCCAACCTTTAAAAAAAAAAATATTGGTCTATTGTGGGAAAAGAAGTGGTCATATGTTGAATCAATTAAATAATAATTTCATCTCTCTTATCCATAAGGTTCTCCATCCATCTAATCCTGGAGATTATAGACCTATAGGTCTATGTTATATTTCTTACAAATATGCTAAAACCTTTCACCTGTAGACTGATTTCTCCTTATCAGTCCGCTTTTGTTAAGCACAGACTCAACTGAGATAACATTCTTGTTGCTCATGAGATAATTCAAGCTACGAGGAAAAAAAGTAAGAAAATCGAAACCCACGTCATGGGCCTCAAGATAGAATGTCTAAAGCCATTGATAGGGTTGAATATGACTACCTAATAGTTATTCTTAAAAGAATGGGCTTTTGTGAAATCTGGTGCAATCTCATCTATGTATTAGTACTATCTCCTCAACTATTCTTATCAATAGTGTCCCAAGTAAGCCTTTCTAACCTACTAGAGGACTTAGGCATGGGGACCCTATGCCCCCTTGATTCTTTATTCTCTGCATGAACTTCTTCTCTATCACTCTCACCCATGCCGAAGGTATTGGCATAATCTCTGGTTTCAAGATCAATAAAGATTGCCTCCTATTTAGTCATATGCTTTTTGCAGATGATTGCCTGATCTTAGTAATGCTTATATATATCTAATGAAAGCCTCTTCAAGGTCCTAAAGGATTATGGTAAAATTCTTGCCTGATAATAAACTTTTTTGGATTTGGTATTTTTTCCACTCCTCACGTTCAAATTAGCCTTAGTAAAGATATAATAAATATCCCCAAGGTTATGGAAATCAAATTAGAGTATAAGTATAACAAGTCCAAAATAACTTGTTTTGTTAAACTAATTCAGAAAATGGATGGTAAATTCAACGGATGGGGAGGAAAATATTTATCTTCTCTTGGTAGATGTGTCATGGCAAAAACAGTGCTAGAATCCCTCCATGTCTACTGCATGATCAACTTTATCCTTCCTAAAGAAATAACCAAGAGGTCCATAGGGTTAATCAGGAAATTTTGGTGGGGGGAAACAGGGGTATCCAAAGGTGTGTATATGCGAAGTTGGGTTAGACTCAGTAAAAGCAAGTAAAAATGGGGTAACGGTAGGATCCTGATAAGATGAACTTATCTCTTATTTAATGGTCGGAGATTCTTTCAACAACTTGATACCATTTAGGAAAAAACCGTGAAGGGTAAGTATTACCCTAATGCGAACTCTTTTCATGCCATCTACAATGACAACTCTTCTTGGATCTGGAAAGTGATGTACAATGGACTAATGCTAGTCAAAAAACTTAGTATTTAGGAAATAGGAAAAGTGACTCGTGTGAGCATATGAATGGATAAAACCTAATCTATATCGGGGATGACAATATTATTTCTACTAATTAAATGGTTAATGAGTTAATTAACATTATTATTTCTTAATGCAAGTTTTTTCTCTTCCGAAAATAGGTACACACTATCATGTTTACTAACAAAATTTAAACCAAAAAGAGACTATGTCAATTACAGAATTATTCATATTGCAATTGTACCACTATCACCAACATACAACATATATCATTTTTAGAAAAATCAAATACTTATAAAATTTAACATATAACGAGAATGTAGAACTTTGACGCAAAGAGGAGAGAAATAAATTAGATTGCTAAAACTATAATTTTTGTATTAATAAAAATTAACCTTACGATCCTTACTAGGTTTTACAGTTAACGACCCACTGACATCAAACCTCCGTAATTAATAGGAATTAATTTCCACTTCTCGATTGAATTTGATACTGTAATTATTTTCTAAAGTTTAGTTACACCCACTGAAAAACCGGGGGTCTAACAACCACACCCAATATTTCGTTTAGGCAATATGTATGGACTAACTCCAATATATTTTCAAGAGAATCAACTAGACAGTCAGACTCAATCAAGTAAAATACATCTAAGAGTTATATCTCAATTTCTCAAATCAATCTGCAATCGAACAGATAGAAATCTGTGAGCCGGATTAATACGAGAAATAACTCGGATGGTACCAAAGACCAATATCCAAGTGTCAATCAATTTATATCAACAACCAAAGTTTGGATTATCTAATTGATTGAACTACGCACAACCTGTGATATTTCAATTACATAAAAATGTAATGCAGAAAAGAAATAACACAGACACCAAAATTTTTGTTAACGAGGAAACCGCAAATGCAGAAAAACCCTGGGACCTAGTCCAGATTTGAACACCACACTGTATTAAGGCGCTACAGACTCTAGCCTACTACAAGTTAACTTCAAACTAGGATGTAGTTGAGCCCTAACCAACCTCACACTGATTAAGGTACAGTCGCGTTCCTTACGCCTCTTGAACCACGCCGGATTCTGCGCACTTGATTCCCTTAGCTGATATCACCCACAACTAAGAGTTGCTATGACTCAAAGTCGAAGACTTGATAAACAAATTTGTCTCACACAGAAAAGTATATTGAATAGATAAATCTGTCTCCCACAGAAATACCTACGATTTTTTGTTCCGTCTTTTGATAAATCAAGGTGAACATGAACCAATTGATACACCGGACTTATATTCTCGAAGAACAGCCTAGTAATATCAATCTCCTCACAATAATCTTAATCATATGGAAGAAAAACATGATATTGTGGAATCACAAACGATGAGATGAAGATGTTTGTGACTAATTTTTATCTTACATATCGGAGATTAAATCTCGAGCAAATCTTAGAGAAGATAATACTTAATACGATAGGTTAAAGTAAGATTAGAACACGCAACTACAGATAAAATAATTGGGTCTGGCTTCAAAATCCCAATGAAGTCTTTAACTCATTAACCTATAATGGTTTTAGGAAAAACCTAGGTTAAAGGAGAATTGACTCTAGTCGCAACTAGTATCACACATGAGGTGTGGGGATTAGGTTTTTCATTTGCTAGAGTTCTCCCTTATATAGTCTTCAAATCAGGGTTTGCAATAAATGCTACCTTGGTAAAAAAGCATTCAATATTCACCGTTAGATGAAAACCTGATTAGAGTCAAGCTAATATATTTCAACCGTTAGATCGAACTTAGCTTGTTATACACAAATTAAATGTGACTTCATTTAGATATGAGTAACCGTACCTAAACGTGTGCACGTAGTTGGCTCAGCAATAGTTAGCCTAAGTTAGCCATATGAACACTTTCATATCAACCTTGTTCATCTTAATTACAACTAGTTCAAATGACTCAAGTCAAACTAGTTATGGAGTTGTTCAATTGTTTATATTCTCGTAGAAGTATACAAGACACCATTGAAGCAAAATTGATTTTTATTCACTCGAATTAATTTATGAACATTATAGCCACGGTTTGCAAAGGATTGCATTCCTTATTATATAAATGTATTTGTTCATGAAAAAACCGATTTTTGAACTCAACCCACTCAGATATGCAAACAGGTATGCATACTTAAAGTTCCAGACTTGGTCTGGGGTACGCATACTGTCGTACGTGACCAAACTCAGTTGAATTCCCGGACTTGAACTTTTCAGCCGGTACGCATACGGATATGCATACTAAGTTCCCGGGCTTCAACTATCAAACCAGTACGCATCCGGGTATGCATACTATGGCTCCCGGAATTTGAATAATTTGCAACAATTAGCATACAAGTACGCATACTGTGCGTTATCCAATCAATGTTTAATCGTTCTAAACTCCATCTTAATCATTGAAACATTCTTGGAAGACGGGAATAGCTGTCTCACACAAACTATTAGCTTCAAAGCAATTTTCAAGTGATCAATATATCAATATGAAACATTCCGAGTCTACATCAAATGATTGTATCACACAAATCATGTAAGATGTTACTTGGCGATTTTCACATGATCATCTTTTGACTTTCGGCAAGAATATAAGATGAACTTGGTTAAAGCGAAAGCTTACCAACACATATTTCGAGAAATATTTAAGCGAGTTAAAATCAGCTCGAAATATCAAATGTGTATAATGTAAAGTCTATATAGCTATACAACTTTTGTCTTAATAGGAGATAAAATAGAAATAGACTTCTGAGTGATAGATGAGTTCAAGTCTCCACACCTTTTGTTGATAAAGTTCCACAAGCTCCCCTTAGTAGTTTTTCCTCTTCAATCGATCAACGCCGTGAAGTCTAATGCTCAAATACACATTCTATCCTAATATGAGACATAGCTATAAGTAGACTAGAAATCAAGACTTATAGTTTTGGAAACTAAACTTGACAAACAAGCTTGAGATAGGAACGCTTGCGAGTTCGACCGAGCAGTGCTCTAACACCCACACAATCGCCTAATTATTTCTTATATTTTAGTTATGTTTAGGAACCAGTCCCATATTCTTAATATTTGATATTTCCTTATTAGTATGAACATATATTACAAATCCAACCCAAAATAAATCCTCTCAGATCTTTGGAGTATATTTCAAAGAGAGATTTTATTAGGTGATATTTCGTAATTAATTTCAATTGGAGAGTAGTCTCCTTGTGCCGGAGAAGAAGTTGCCACCCTCCAAAACCGGTCCTCAATAACATGCTACCTTTTTATGGTACTCTTTCTACTTTCGTAAATCATATTGACCCTATATGCGTTACATGAAGGAACATTGGAACAATAAAAGAAACTTGGGAACATTCCTTAATGAACGACATCTTTGCTAGGGTTGTATACGCTCAATGCTCTCTAAATATGGAGAATTCAACTTATCGTTTCAACACCCTGACTGACTAGCGTTCTAGTTGGTTTAACAGAAATTTTCGAGTGACTCAGTTTGGTTCTTAGATAAGATTTTTTTTTTATACGATACAACTAGGTAGACTCCTTGAGCATACCTATCAAGCTGGACTAGCCCCACTTCTAACAAATTTGCCATCACATCAACAAGATCCAATCTCAGCTCTATCCATAGAGAAAATTGGTGAAAATGGGAGTTGGAAATCGATCCCCCTACCCCCGCCCGCACTATAGACGAAAGGGAGTGCCTTTACCACTGTACTAGACAGTTGTTGCGTTGGAGCATCATTATCTATTATTACATATGGAATGCCATATATGAATTTGTATGTCAACGTAGTACATTTTTCCCTAAGCACACATCAAAGCAAATTATAAAGCATCTAACCACTAGCCTTGAACTCTAATTAAGGAGTGTCAATAAGAGGACAATTTTCTCCTATGAAAGTTGCAATCAGAATGTGCATTTGCATATCTCTTTGATTTTTTATTTGTTTACGATAGAAACATATGCCCAACATGGATTGATGTGTCTATTATAGGTCCTTTAGAGCAAAGGATATGAAATGAGAACACTCATTCAATATGAAGGAGTGTTCTCAAAAAGTACCAAATTAGATGCTACTATGGGATAAGAACACTCATCCCATCGACCAAAATTTTTCATACACTCCTTCAAGTGAAGAAGTGCTTGACAGTGTATACCTAGTGGCTTGAAATCAGCCGCTTGAAGAAAATACTCCTTGAGCGGCTGAAGATATGCATCTCAAGAATTATTTAAAATTTTAATACATTTCAAACTCTTTACTATGGACCCCACTCAAGTTTTATTAATAAAAATTCAATAAAAAAAAGGAAAGCGTCTAATGTTTAGCTGCTTGGATTTTTTTTAATAACAAAAAAGTGCATAAATTTGTCTTTCGCATGGTACGAAAACCCCTCTTTCAACTAGTCTCTCATTGGATTTGGTAGTGAATAAGTGTTTTTAACACTAATTCCATAGCTCTTGCTCCTAGGACAAATTATTGGCAAAAGAATAAGGGGATTCAAATCCCATGGAAAAGAGGAAGGAGATTACATAACTGGTCAAGATGCTTTGGAGTAGGCTTCTCAACTGAAGTGCAAAAGTTTCGACTTGCTTGGCACAAGTCAAAATCAGAAAGAACTCTTCAAGGAGGGACACTTTTTTTTTTTGGACGACCAACTCCGAAGTCGATCAGCTTTTGGGTCCTAAATCTTTTGGAAAAGTGATATGTAAGTTTATCAAAACTAGAAACTTTCCTGGACATACAGCAACTACCTAAGGATGGAGGAAGAAACTAAAGTTCTTATATGTGGGACGTACCTGTTTTATCTAATCTCTGTTAGTAATTGTTGATGATGGATTTTTGACAATGGAGAAAATTATAATATCACTTTTTCCCAGCTGCAAAAGCATGAAATAAATATGTATGAATTCCTGACCCGAGATCAGAATTATAGATTCGTACTTCTACAATATATATATTCCATAATAGAATTGAGAGTGCGCATCCATATAATGACAACATTGACCTCGTAGCTTTCATATAGATGTGTATGCTTGCAAGATTTCAGAGCTTCACTCGGCGAACTCTCGTTATTTTATCCACGAACATACAAGTTGCCATGTAATAATTATTGTATACTGATGATACAAATTATAAATATTCAGAATAACATTCTATGCCATTTTTTGAATAAAAATACTATTAGAAGCATACGATGTAGTACGAAGTTGTATTGAACATCACATCAAGTCGCAGAACTTCCACGGTTGAATTCCTTGAAAGTGTTCTCCAGGGTACTAACAAAATTCCAACACCAACCACACATGGCCATGGCCAAGATGTTGGACTAAGTAGGTAAGATAAGTTACCAAGCCAATATTAGCCGCATCCCATTGGAAATGTCTCATGCCAATGTTGGCCAATGTCCCAAGTCAACTTGGTTGCGTCCCACGCCAACATTGTCTAGTATTCCGCGCCATCATACGTCCCAATGCAACTTGGCCAGCTTCCAAAGTCATTATCCAACGTCCCAAGACAACATTGGTTCGTGTACCCGCACCACCAAACGTCCCAAGGAAACTTGGCCAGCGTCCCATGCTATTTTTCAACGTCCCAGGACAACATTGGCCGCGTCCCAGGACAACAACATTAGCTGGCCTCCCAAGCCAACTTGACCAATGTCTACCGAGGCCAACGCTATCATGTCCCAACACCTTGCCAACACTTCAAATATGCTTATGGCACCTAGGTGCACTATTGTGACTAGCATGATCAACATGCCACAAATATGTCATGGGAATGTTAAGTTGCCGTGAGCCTATCGATAATTCTATCTTACGACAAACTTCTTATTACTCACATGAACCATGAATCTAAGTTATGTTATTATAACAAACTAGGACAACCTATCGAGAGCTGAGCACTGAGTCGAAATACCCCATGGCTATGACTTAGTCGATACAAGAAGTAGTCCATGACTCCACTAATTCCTACGAGAAATCAAAGCATGTTATATGGGGGGAATTCCATAGGCTATTGATATGGTGGTTTACAACAACATGCAGCGTGGAAACACCCCGTGATGAAGAAGTAACAAATAGTAGTGACGGTTAAGAGCGTTAAAAGGAGTGATAGAGTAATGGTTTACAAGATTCTGGAAACTTCACTGGCATAATGGGAGTAACTTTACCATTACCTGAACTATTTCCATCTCTCCATATCTTCACGACTTCCACTACTTATGAGGAAACAATGTGTGTTCTTTAAAACTATAAATAGGCGCCTTTTTCTGTTCAGGAAATAGAACAGTCTTACCATTCTCAAGCCCTACTTCTTTTATAGTTCGATAACCTTACACACAACAATTCAATCACTATTGATTTCCTCAAATTTCTTTGCTTTCCTTCCCCTAATATCAAGCAATTTTCTCTCTTTGTAACCTAAGCAAAACGTGAACGACCATTGTCTTGGCTTAGGCTCGTTTTGTACGATTTTGGTTTCCGAACCTAAAGAAAGTAGTTCGACAGTATATTGTTTTACGTAGGAGTAATTTTTGGGTACAAACAGTAGCTTTCGCTTCTTATCTATATAAAAATATGCGAGAGAAAACATGAGAAAAATTACAATACAAAATTCTATCAAATATTACTATCGGAGGGTACTAAATTATTTCAAACTTGGATTTTTATATTAAATATCGTTATCTAAGGGTGCTAAATTATTATAAAGCTGAAGTTTTTACGTAATTTACTGCAAAATAGAAACCGGCTGCGGTTGATGAGTTTTTGGCGCTCACAATCGTGAAATAGTAATCCCTAAAACCGTTATCCAACTATTTTTACTAATGATACTATTCCCTCGACTTATTAGTTAATGAACTTGATTTACAAAACTAATTAAGATTAGTGATTGAATTAACTTAAGGATTTGATTTATATTTTGAAATTCAATTTTTTCTTGATTTTTTTTTGAAAAACTCAAAAGAATATGACAAAAAAAATCATCAAAATAGTCAAGAAAGCCTCGTACTTAACTCCTGTTACAATTTTGTTGATTCTAATCCGTTAAAATACGTTAAAATCTGGATCCTTTTTGCAGTTACAGCTGGGAAATAATATCGACCCAGCCGTAACACATTACAGATAGAAAATGAAGAACTCCCGGCTGTAAGTATGACATACAACTGGGAAATGAACACTCCTAACCGTAAATATGAGTTATGGTTGGAAATATCTGGCCGTAAACCCGACCTCAAATTTTCTTTCCGGAAAACATAACTATATACGGCTTGGAAATGTAGACAAGTAATTATGACCAGGAAATCCTATTTTTCCAATTGTGAGAGATGATTTAAGGTTGGGAGAAGCTGAACTCCCAGTCATAAACTATTTCCGAAACACAATTTTAAATCTTAACTTCTAATCTCACCTTCTAAACTAATCAAAAGCAAAAGACATGGCCGGTTTAGTTATAGAGGAAGAGTTTTTTTTTGAACTTTTACTTATATTAAGTCCCCATATACACATTCAGGATACTAGAATCCTATTAAGTCTGAAACCAAAATGGTTAAAGGCTTAGGGAAATTCCTATGAGAATGAACAAACCCATATCTTTGTTGAACCAGGTGGATGGCTAAATTGGTTTTTCCACTATGGTAAAGCACAGGGCGTTAGATAATTAAGCGCGCGAGCGACAGACAAACGCTGGAGTTTGTAGGTAAAGCGCCGACGTTGGTAGGACAAGCGCTGGAGCTCTAAACTTCAACGCGACGCTTTAACATATGACGCTGGCGTTTGTAGCAAAAACGCCAATGGGTAGTTTTTTAAAATTCAAAATTAACTTTGTACCTCTATAAATTACCATCAATTTCAAACAATTTACTCACACCAAAATTCACTTCTCTTGAATTTTCTCTTCTAAAATCTATTTCTCAATGGCCGAAAAGGTGATCATACTTTTTTGCGATGCAAAACTTGAAGCTGCCGTTTCTAAGATATGTGGAAATTTTAAAAAGATTGAAAATTGTAAGAGGGAAGTGCAAGTTTTTGAAGTTGATACAAGAAAATGTTCCGCTAAAAGGCAAAGAAGAGCTCCAGTTTTGAAAGTTAACAACAAAAAATTCAAAAACAAAGGCGAAACTGTCAAAGAGCGCGTTGAATGGAAGATACGTCAAATGAAGATAAACAGGAGGCCAAAACTTATACTCGATTTTTATTGAAGTTGTTTAGTACGTTTTATTATTTTCTAAGTTTATATCTTGTAAAAGAATTGGCATCAATGAATGAAAATATTTAGATTTTAAAATAGAGATTTCCACTCCAGATTAAGCGAAATTTATTACAATTTAAACTTGCAAATAACATCAAACTACATTTTAATAAACCACAACAAAAACATCAAATCCAGCGACATTCTCTTTGTAGAGTTTATAACATTCAAAATGCTTAAACTCTCTTCCGCTTTCTTCAGTAAACTTGGTCTGAGCGATTGTTTTCTGCAAAACAGATAAACAACAAGTTCAGATATTTATGATGCAGTTGATCAATGAGGACAAAGGTAAGATACTCACCAGTTCTTCGTTGGATAATCCAGAATAGCTACGGTGAACCATCCACAAAACTTAAGTATAATGTTTGACTTCCTTAGTGATGAATGCAAATCTTAGTTCTAGGCTCTTACTGTTTCTTATGGTTTTGGTCCGCGATGCTACAAAATGTCCCAATACTCTTTCCCAGAAACAATCACTGTTCACTGGTCTCATCAAACTATGTATCCAACATCGAACAAGAGTAACATCTTCTTCCATTGTAAAGATCGGGAGCGGCATTCGAGTGCAGTACAAATGTGCTTGAGATAGACCATATTTTAGAATTCTAAAACACGTTTCGTAACGAAAAGGTTTGCCGTGAGCTTCCTCCTAATTATTAAGAGCTGTTTGGATCACTTCATCTTCAATTACACCGATGAAATTTTCTCGATCGATTTCCATTACCAGAGCAACAAATGGCTGGACTGTAAGCCTAATAGATTGAAAATGAGCACGCAATCAACGAGCATCTTGGTTTCCTGGGTTTCTCGTCAGTGAAACGAACGTTGAAAAAACGTTCTCCCAAAAAGAACCGTCTTGAAAGCCCATACCAGTGATTACCCTATGAAAAAAATATGCTTTGCATATAGTTATATCCTCTTCTTCAGTAAACTATGGATCACGATTTCTAACAGAAATTTCTGCAGAGTGAGAGAGATTAAGAGTTTTATAAAAGAAGAAGAAAAAGAAGATGTGATTTTGGAGATGTGAAGAATGGAATTTATAGGTCGAGAAAGAAAATCGAGCCGTTGGAAATGTAGCCGTTGGCGTTGGTAGTAAAACCGCGCGACTTTCCTTTAAGCGCCTGTCTGGGAATGTGCTAAGTACTTTTTGGTGGAGTGGGCTGATTGAAGTTGAAGGAAAAATCGATTCACTATGGTATTATGTTATTTAATTTGTTGTTTATTTTGTGTTATTACGATTATCTAAAACCATCAATATCATAAGTAATTTAAATTTTTCCTCGATTAAACATTGCACCATCAATTTCATAAATAAAAACACACTGCATTGAACAACCACATCATACATGAGAATACAAGAAATACATTAAATTAAAACAACTAATATATAGGCGTCAATTCTCGACGGGTGGTGGAATTCCTAGGACGATGTAGGGATCGTATCTGTTGAGTATCCTAAGAATGTTGAAACAAGCATGGAAGTCGAAAGGACGACCTCAGTGAGATGCTTGCCACATCGCTAGAGTTATGGGCAACACTTCATGTTCGGCTTCACCGTTGAGATTATTTTGGTGATTCTCCATTAGTTGGGCGACGAACTCCAATATATTCATACTAATTACACTAAAACGATGCTGCAATCCATGAGAATCACTCCCATGGATGTTCCCAGTTTCAGCGGTGAACATTCTGTAAACGTTCTCCTAGAAAGTCGACGTCGAATCGGCTACATTACTCATGACAACATCTTGTGTGTGAAAAACAAAGGCTCTACAAATAACTAAATCCTCTTGTTTAGTGAATCTAACACCAAGAACTCTGGGAGGCATTTTTGTAGATGATTTGAGAGTGAAGAATGTGTGAATTTGGAGTTGAAATGAGGAGTATTTATAGAACTAAAAAATTATAGCTGTTAGATTGCAAGAGTTTCTATCCATCCAGATTCAGCCGTTGACGCTTCTATGACAAACGCGCGCTGGAAGGATAAGCTCTGGCGATTAAGTAAAGAACGCACACTGCCAGAAAAACGCCAGCGGTTTTGTCTCCAACGCCAGCGTTTGAGGCAAGCTCGCCCAGCCTATCATCAAATGCTCGCTACATCCTCCAACTCAATGGACAAACCAACAAATTTATTGGTTTCAACATCCATTTTTCATGTTTATTGAGTCCATAGTGGGATCAAAATGAACAAACATTGAAGTTTGTTCATTCCATAGGAACTGCTCTTAAAGCCCCCAATAATAGAATTCTTCTTATAAATATACAGGGTGTTAGTCCTCAAGGGAGTTGGGGGAGTTGGGTGTAGTTGTGTTTTTTACCGTTAGTCGTGAGGGAGTTCGAGTGAGTCTCAAAATCCCCGTTAGTCGTGGGAGAGTTTAGAAGAGTCTCCCCAACTCCCTAAAGAACCCCGTTAGTCGTGGGGGAGTTTCAAAGAAACTCTTAAACTCCCCGTTAGTGGTAAAAATTAGAATGATAGGGAGTTTTTTTTTTTTGGGAGTTCTGGGGAGTTTATAGTGTATTTTTGCCTCACTCCAAATCTCTCAAAAAAGTGGAGATTTTGGGAGAGTCTCTCAAACTCCATACACTCAACACACCAAACTCTCTCAAACTCCCTATACTCTCTTACACTCCCTCCAAATCCCCAAAATTCAAAATACATTAAACTCCCTCCAACTCACTCGTGGACTAACCCACTAATAGTGTCAAGACTTGGCCCTCAAGTGGTTTGTAAACAAAGCAAGGCGAATGAGCACGGGTGCATAACTAGTACCCCATGGGCCATTTACAAGTCTGCTGGAACAAATATAACGACAGAAATGGAGATCGAGTCACTGAGCAGAAGGGAGAGACAAACCATAGGGGCATGTCATGTTCTCATTCTCCACCCAGCAGGTCCCATACTCTGAAAATTTAAGCAATGGCGTGGAAAACGACTCGCACCTACCCTACAATCAAAACAAGACATTGTTGAATCCTAGTACGCAAATAAGTTAGGTCCCTCATATGTACTCGGCAAGCCCTAATTTATTGTATTGTTGATCACCTCTCTTCTATAAATTGTTCTTAGAGAGAAAAAGAAACAAATCACAGTAATTCAGCAATAATGGCTTCTGAATTTAGTAAAGCAGTAGTAGCAGAAGAAGAAGAACATAGTTTGTTATTAGTGACTGAAAAAAACCCAGAAATTGAAGAAGATGAAGAAGAGAAGGCATATGAATCATGTGAAATGGTAGTAATAGAATCATTAGAAATCGAAGATTATTCAGTAACACCACCATTTTCATGGAAGAAACTGTGGTTATTTACAGGACCTGGTTTTTTAATGAGTATTGGGTTTCTAGATCCAGGGAATTTAGAAGGAGATCTACAATCAGGAGCTATTGCTGGGTATTCGTTATTATGGTTACTAATGTGGGCAACAATGATGGGGTTATTAATTCAGTTATTATCAGCTAGACTTGGTGTTGCTACTGGTAAACATTTAGCTGAATTATGTAGAGAAGAATATCCTAAATGGGTTAGTCTTTTGTTGTGGGTTATGGCTGAATTGGCTTTAATTGGTGCTGATATTCAAGAAGTTATTGGAAGTGCTATTGCTATTCAGATTTTGAGTAATGGTTACTTGCCTCTTTGGGTTGGTGTTCTCATTACTGCATCTGATTGGTAAGATTTTAAAACCCCTTGTTATTACTTTCATTTTTTATTTTATTTTATTTTTCAAATTATGAGTAGGAAGTAGGGTATGGACAAATTTTGATCTCAGAGGTCTAATGGGCACACAGACACACACAGTAACTACTACATACTGAAAAGTTTTGAACTCAGGTCATAGTCTGATGTGCAGTGTGCAAACACAATATAAAGTGTAAGAATAAAAAATAAAACCTTCTAGGATGATATTGAAAATTTGCCCCATAGGACTTTAAGGTGTAAAATGATTGATCTAGACTTGCTTTAAAATAATGTTTTGGTCATCAAAATTTATGTCCTGCCATACAAAAGTACTAATCAATAAGTCATATTAAAAATTTTCATTTTGTTGATTTGATTCTTTTTGTTGCTTAGTTCATTAAGATGGATTTCTGAGTTGTGGCAGTTGGTTATATGAACAGTTTTTTCTTTTTGTTTCTTGAGAACTATGGAGTGAGGAAATTGGAAGCTGTTTTTGCTGTCCTTATTGGAACAATGGCAATTTCATTTGCTTGGATGTTTGGTGAAACCAAACCTAGTGGAAAGGAACTTCTGATTGGTATGTGAGCATAAACTTGTTCTATTTCCTTCTTTTTTGTACAACTGAAAGCAAACTGAATTTTGTTATCTTTGCAGGTGTTCTGGTTCCAAAACTTAGCTCTAAAACGATAAAGCAAGCGGTTGGTGTTGTGGGTTGTGTTATTATGCCTCATAATGTCTTCCTGCATTCAGCACTTGTGCAGTCAAGGAAAATAGACATTGAAAAGAAAGGCCGGGTTCAAGAAGCCCTGAACTATTATTCAATTGAGGCAACTGTTGCTCTCATCATTTCCTTCATGATCAATTTGTTTGTGACAACTGTGTTTGCAAAATCGTTCTACGATACAGGTAACGCCAAACACATTGGCCTTGTTAATGCAGGGCAATATTTAGAAGAAAAGTATGGAGGAGGACTTCTTCCAATTCTCTACATCTGGGGTATTGGTTTATTAGCAGCCGGGCAGAGTAGTACCCTTACTGGAACCTATGCAGGGCAATTCATCATGGGAGGCTTTCTCAATCTTCGTTTAAAAAAATGGTTGAGGGCATTGATCACGAGAAGCTGTGCCATCATCCCAACCGTAATTGTTGCCCTTATATTCAACCGTTCTGAAAGTTCTTTGGACGTCTTGAATGAATGGCTTAACGTTCTTCAGTCCGTTCAAATTCCATTTGCACTTATTCCACTTCTGTACTTGGTTTCGAAGGAGAAAATCATGGGTACCTTTAAAATTGGCCCCAGTATCAAGGTAAGCAGTTACCTCCATCTTTCTGGTGTTTGATTTTTCGTAATATAGCGATGAATACCAGTGCATTAGACCTTTATACGGATTTAAAGCCTCCAAAAATGTTGCTAATAACAGAAATTCGAACTTGTTAGCGATCGATAGTCATAAAATAAAGAGTTCCTACCCGACAAGATCCTAGTATACACATATGACACCACTTTGGAGTTCCTGAATATATGTTACTTTAACATTGTCTTGGCCAACTTCAAAGCATTATATGTTAGAAATGTTTGCAGGGAACAGGCCCTTGTCTTCCTTATCCTCATGTTCATAAAATTACTTTGCATTCACTGAAGATTACTGTATTATTATATTGGCAACTACTTACCATGAGAGATGTTGAGAACTTCGCAAAATCAGAGTGGATGAAGTTTCACTTCCCATGATTAAATAAATTTAGTTAACCTGATTGAGCAATCTTTGTTACATTCTGATTCTTCTGCCCAACAGATTATACAGTTGAATGTTTCAATGATGCTACCACTAACTGGATCGAGCTTTTAAATTTTGCTTTTGTATAAACTTGATCCCTCAGAATCCTAACCAATGTCTGATGGTTTCTTGCTGTAGATGGCAGCATGGATTGTGGCTGGTCTGGTGATGGTGATAAATGCTTACCTTCTGTTGGATTTTATCCGTGTTGAAGTGACTGGAATGTTGTTTGGTTCGTTGGTGTTTGTTGTTATAGCAGCATACGTGTCATTCATTATCTATCTGGTTTCAAGAGTTACTGCATCGTAGAGAACTGGCCGAAGAGTTACTGCATGGTAGAAAATTGGCTGAAGAAATTGGGTTTGCCTTCGGCCATCAGTCTCATTGTAAATAGTGCTACAAATTTTTGTGAATGTTGATTAGAAGAATATAGAGGTGTCTACATATAATTTCTAATTGGTATTATATAATAAAATGTAATTTGATCACCTGGGGGTGAAGGTAACTGAACGGTGCTAGATACGTTAAGATGTAATATGGTGAACTGTGCATTTAGGTGTGGTTCAGTATCATCAACCAGATAGGAGTTTAACTGTCACTAGCATAGTAGTGAAGATAACTGAACATGCTTTAAGGTGTAATCAGTCAGTATTATGTGAGTTTTAGTATTTGGGTCTCATATTTTGGTATAGTTAACAGTTGGTCGCGCATTTGTTTAGGTCGTTAGGGTGTAATCCGACGAACTCTGGATTTTAGTATGGTACATCGTTACTACCCTGAACCTCATATGGGTCTCCCCTCTATAATCTGTGGAGAAGCTCACATAAAACTGTATCAACAAGTCTTCTTTGATAAGTCCTATCTAATAGGACTGATTCTATGTATCCATAAATGATAAATCCCTGACTGATAAAGCCATAAATGATTCTATGCTCTGCTGATCCATAAATGATAAAGCCAGAAAATTGATAAATCTCTCTATCTGAACACACCATAGATAAGCGTCATGTTATATCATCGTTAGCATTGGAAGTTAAAAAGTATAGAGAATGGTTGCACGTCTCTGAATGATTCTCATAAGCCCATACATATTATGGAAGCAAGTGGTTTACAAGCACAATTGAGGGTTAATAGCCCGCTGACAAGCCAAGAAGTACACACACACCATAATAATGAGGAGAAGAACATTCCTTAAAGCTTCTAGTAGAAAACTGTCTTGCAAATACCACACCGACAAGAGAATTCAACCATCCATAGCACAGAACAAGGACTTACTGAAGTACTACTAATAATAATCATGTGTACCTTGATTATCCAGTCTCCTAAAACTTTTCTTGTCTCAATCCCATAGTCATCCACTTCTACTAGTTCATGATATACTCTACAAGGATCAAGAATGATACTTGATTGAAACACAATGCAGCCTAAAGAAAACCTTTTTGAACTTGAGAATGCCCCACCTCAGAAACGAATATCTCAGGTTGTTCTTGGCTGCATTTTGAACAAATGCAATCCTGTTCGCAGACCTTTTGAATTTGTAAACAAAATAAGTTGAAGTTCCTTAACGCAGTCCGCCATCGAGGGTCTCTCAGTGCTGTTATGACGGACACAACGTGATGCTAGGTTGGCATACATGGAAATTGAATCGATGTTATATGAACTTCGACTCATCTCAGGATCTATCACCTTCCGCAATTTCTTACGATCATTCAGTATATGCCTCACCTAGTGAACAAGAAGTTAGTGTTGAATGTTTTATTTTAATAGACAAGGTTACTAATTAAGAATCTGATAGGAAGTTATCACCAATCTTGTACCTGTATTACAATGTTTTGATTGGTGGGCACCTGGCTCAAGTCCAGCGCTCTGCGTCCAGTCAAGAGTTCAAGAAGAACAACTCCAAATGCGTACACATCACTTTGTAAAGTTAGTTTCCCTGTCTGAGGCCAATAGGAAAAAAATATCAATCTCTGTATCAATTTTTGTTAATCAGGTTGCATGGACAGTCTATGCTGTAAGTGAAACAATTGAAACGTAACGTCGGAATTTAGCTAGAGTTAGTCGCTTGGGTTGCAACAAATTAGCAGAAGGCAATTCAATAAAACTCCAATATGGCATTTCATTTAGCATAAAGTGTCAGTAAAGACACAAAGCAGAGATAAAAATGGACGAGTTGCGTACAACTTAAACACAATATAGAGCTTGTGTGGTAAGGCTGAGAACATATATGTCAGTAAAATGTCTGACAACAACTATAGTTAATCTCTTCATGCGTAAATGAGGATTGCTTCTTGTATCTAAACCTATTGGATGCCATCTCTATAATAAAGGCCCCATACACGAATCATTAAAATTGGGAAACAACTTGAAAAGAATATACATACAAAAATATGCTTACCGATGTGTACTCAGGATCAAAATATCCAAACGTGCCGAGGGCTTTGGTTGTGACGTAAATTTCCCGACCTTCAGGCATCAACTTAGCAAGACCAAAATCTGAGATCTAATAGACAAGAGTAAGCAACAGCATAAATATAGTTACATTCTTATTAAGTCGAATCAATTGTCACTAATAAGTTACCTTAGCTTCAAATTGCTCAGTTAAGAGTATGTTGGTGGACTTGAAATCTCTGTGAACAACAGGGATCCCAATTGCTGAACTAGAATGCAGATAAGCCAGACCCCGTGCTGCTCCAAGTGCTATTTTAAGCCTTAATGACCAATCCATTTTCGTTTCACTAATTCCTATATTGCAAGACAAAGTTACAAAAACCTCCAAGTAATTACAAAATTTTGGATAACAAGTATGCCGACGATAGATAAAACCCACCATTTAACTGATCTTGTAAATTCCCTTTATTCATGTATTCATAAACAAGAAAGCGATGTTTTCCATCTGCGCAATAACCCCTGAGAGAAACTAAATTTGGGTGTTCCAATCTGCTTAACATGTCAACTTCCACCCGAAATTCGCGTTCACCTTCGGCTTCTTTATTTGGCGGCAGCTCCATTTTCTTGATTGCCACAATCTTCATGTTGCAAATAAATTTAGTGCATAAATTGTATATGACCTTGGACAAATGCCAGAGCTGAAGTTAAAAAACCGGTCTAATTAAAACTCCAAAAAACATACCTCGCCTGATCGGAGTCTTCCTCTGTAAACTCGCCCAAATCCTCCTTTACCGATTAAATTATCGTCACTAAAAGAACACGTTGCATCCTCCATTTCCTTGAGAGTAAATACCGATGACCCATGGTGTCTTTTAGTAGAATGTGGTGTTTGATCATCAAGTTGCCAATATTCTAGACGCTTATAAATCCCTACAACAACAAAAGAAAAACTATCACTACAAAATTCTTCAAACAAACCAAACAGAGTAGAAGAATTGTACATACAAGGGTCATTTTGATCTAACGACCAGCTCCTTCTTCTCTTATTCCACGCCGAAACAATCCCCAACGGCATGGTATTTCAGTTTCACTCTATAGATTTTCGCATATAGTTTCAGTATCAATAATGTCTAACAAATACTCCTAAACTTGATAAAACCCCATTGGACGTGTACGTTAGGTTGATAAAGGAGTGGTGTAAGAACCCTTTCAAAGGTAGAAGTAATAGTAGAAGTAGAAGCAAAGGTAATGATTTTTTTGATGTAGAATTTTGAGCTAACCCTAAACCCTATACTCTCTCAACAAATTAAGTCTGTGAGACAGTTGAGTAGCTTTAACCAAAAATAGCAGGAGGAGGAGAAGAAGAAGGGACTGAAATCTTAAATTAGAAGAAGAAGCAAAGAATAAAGTTATGATTTTTACTTAGTTGAGGTGGTGGAGAAGGGAACCAAAATGACAGTCTTTGGCGTCATACTTTTACTTTACTTAGTGGGGAGAGAGACTACGGATTTAGAGGGAGAGAACAACCGTTGGGGCAGGTGACGCTTTCAATTTTGTTTGATGGTTCGAAATTTGGAAGTCATTCAAATAGTACCTAATTTTCTGGTGACTGCCACGTGTACTGATTTTTCTTGCTTGGATTTGGACCTACGCTTTTGTAAAAGGTATCCAATGCAAGTTTTTGCACATATATCCGGGAAAAGGGGCTACGAGGGTACGGAGATTTTCATTTATTTTTTGTTTTTGTTTTTGTCAGTGAT
Organism: Papaver somniferum; assembly: GCF_003573695.1. Classification (NCBI taxonomy): domain Eukaryota; kingdom Viridiplantae; phylum Streptophyta; class Magnoliopsida; order Ranunculales; family Papaveraceae; genus Papaver; species Papaver somniferum. Next base: position 13,984,762 of record NC_039367.1, on the reverse strand, counting down.
TTTTCTTTTTTTTTTTTTTT